>NC_062547.1:99767276-99819776 GCF_016906955.1 Phacochoerus africanus | reverse complement strand
CCTGACTGATGCAAAAATGAACTTAATCCTAATTAACCTATAGTAGGCTTTAAGAAGTGTGTTAAGAAATAGATCTCTCATTAGGTTTCAGACTGACCAATGGGCTATGCATATGCAAAATAAAAATGATAGTTCTGCAAAGGCCACTTGATCTTAGGGTAACACTGACTTCATAAAACTTGTTAAGAAATATTTCTTCTGCTTCGATTTTCTGAAAGAAATGGAATTTCTTCCTTGAATGTATAATTAACTAGATAAATCACCTTAGTCTGGTAATTTCCTTTTTAGAAGTTATTAATTATGTATTAATATTATTTTAAATTTTCTTATGTTTTATAACCCATAACATGGACTATTTTTGTGCATGTTCCATATGAACTTGAGAGTAATGTATATTCTGCTTTTGTTGAGTGAAACACTGTGTAAATGTCAATGAGATCAAGGCTGTTGATAACACTTTGCCAGTTATCATATCCTTGGCGATATGCTGCCACTTGAGGTGTAAGTTACCGGAAAAGTGTGTTTAAGTCTTTAATTATCCTATTGAATTTGTATACTTATTCTTTTAATTCTATCAGTTTTGCCACATGCATTTTGACACTCTATTATGTGCAGACGTTTATAAAATCTTTATGTGGTTTTAGAAGGTGACTTTGACATTATGTAACGCTTGCCTTTATCTTTGGTAATCTTCCTTGTTTTGAAGTCGTCTTTGTCTGAAATTACTGTATAGCTACTCCAGCGTATATTTACTTGGTGTTATTCTGCTATATTTTTGTCCATCTCTCTTCTTTTTACCTATTGGAGTCTTTATATTTGAAGTGAATTTACTGTATGCAGTGTACTCTTGTCTCTGTTTTTTTTTGTTATTGTTGGTCACTCATTTAACTTCCATCTTTTAATTGGTATATTTGCATCATTTATATTCTAAATTATATCTGATGTTTAGTCACTGCATTTGTTCCCTGTTTTTCCCCCTTTCTGCCATCTATGCTATTAACTAAGCATCTTATATGAATGACTTCATTTTAATCTCTTGTCAGTCTATATCAATTATACTTTAAAAAATTTAGTTATTGCTCTAGAGTTTACAATATACATTTTAAACGAATCTAAGTCAATTTTCAAAAATAGCTATACACCTTCACAGGTAGTACAGGTAATTCAGAGCATTCTCAGTCTTCCCTGACATCCTTTGTGACATTGTTGTCATGCATCTTACTTATCCATAGCCTACAATTACTCACTATATTGTTACCATCATTACTTTAAACAAGCAGATTTTTTTTAGATCAAATGAAAAATGAGGTTTTGTTTCACCTTCATTTATTACTTCTCCAACCCTCTTCTTTTTTATGTAGATTCAAGTTTAAATCTGTGTGGTTTCCCTTCAGCATGAAAAACTTCTTTTAATTTTTCTTACAAGATTGGTCTGCTGAGACATTCCCTCGGTTTTGTTTCTCTGTGAAAAATCTTTATGTGTCTATTTTGAAAGATAGTTTTGCTGGATATAGAATTTTAGATTGATTAGTTGGGTTTTTATCAACATTTTAAATATTCGACACTTCTTTCTTCTTTCTTATATGGTTTCTGAGAAGAGGTCCCTTAATTATTATTCCAGTTGTCTATAGGCAAGGCATTCTACTTCAACCTTAAGCATCCTTCAAAATTTTCTTTGTTATGTGTTTTCTGAAGATTGACTATAAATGCTTAGGTCTTCATTCTTGGGAAAGGAGGAGAATTTATTCTACTTGAGGTTCTCTGATATTCTTGGATCTGTGTGTGTGTGTGTGTGTGCATGTGTGTTTTTTTTTTTAAATCTGGATGAATGTTAAAAAGTTCTCAGCTATTATGACTTCAAATATTTCTTCTGCTTCATTTTCTCTTTCTACATCTTCTGATATTACAATTTCAGTTATGTTAAAACTTTTGAAATTGTACTTCAGTTCTTGGATTATTTGTCAAAATTGTTACTTAGAGTTTTCACAGTGAAGCTTATGGCTTTTGCTTCATTTGAGCTCCTCTCATCTGCTATATCTCCGTGGATGTACCTTTCCAAACAGATTTCAAGTAGTCATTTACCTTATGATCTCAATTTTCTGATGGGTCAGAAAAGTCATTTTTTCTCAGTTTGTCTAGTTTCTCTTGTAAAGGTAGGAGTGATGATAACCTCTAAGCTCTTCACTTGGTAAGAAATAAAACTGGAAATTCCTTCTCTGTTTTTCTTTTTCTCTCATATTTATCACAATCTAACAAGATGTGGATTTGATTGATTGATTGACTGTCTTTTTCTCCAAATTGACATGTAAGCTTCATGTAAGCAAGAGTTTTCATCTTTTTAAAATATTTTTATTGATATATTTTACATTTTAGAACAGTATCAAATTCTGGGTTTATACAGTAATATTTCTTGATTTAATGAGTTCATGTTGGTTATTTAAAAATTATAGACAGAAACTCTAAGGTGGTCAAAAACACTACTTCTAATTAATCTCCTCTTAGTATCTCCTTTATATGTCTCTCTGTTCCTATAACACTTCTACTTAATGGCAACAAACCAAAGTAATGCTAAACATTCACAGAAATATTGGTTTGATGATGGCTATTTCTGTGATAATTGATTTCAAGGATGAGAATTAATTCTTATCTCACATACCAATTTAGTAGATTAGTAATAGTTGCCTAGAAACCAGATTTTAAGCTCAATGAAAAAAGTTTCCTAATCAATGAGAATAATTTTTCTACTCAGTAGAAAGAAGAGCTGTAGTACTTGCTCTGTATGTGCCATCTCTGGCCAGTGGCACAGAAATCAATCATTTTTAAATAGGTGGCAAAATGGTTTCCACAGGCTGCTCTTGACTGTACTTTTCTGATTCAGTCTAAGTCCCCAAAATATGTATATAATTTATCTATTAATAATATATAATTATTTATTTACACAAATAACTTCGATTTCATTTTAGTCCTTTCTAATGAAGTAAAACTCCTTTAATTTCCAGTAGCTTATAATATGTCTACTAAGGCAAGTTACCTTAGTTCAGCCTACTTATCTTGTATGCTCTGTTAGCTTATATTAGATTTTTCCATTTGAGTTATATTTCTATAAGTCTTATTATATCAGATTCACTAGGTTTAAATATAGTCCATTTGAAATTTATTTGCTTTCTGGGAATTCAGATTCATATAAAGAGGCTGGAATTGAGCATCTTCATTTTAGGCTATAGGAACTTTCAATAACTGACAATCTGGAGTTATCAGAATATTGCCACTTGGGGAGTTCCCATTGTGGCTCAGTTGTAACTAGCCTGACTAGTATCCATGAGGAGGTGGGTTTGATCCCTGGCCTCACTGCTCATTGGATTAAGGATCTAGTGTTGCCATGAATTGTGGTGTTAAGTCACAGATGTGGCTCAGATACCACATTGCTGTGGCTGTGGTATAGGCTTGCAGATGTAGTTCCTATTTGATTCATAGCCTGGGAACTTCCCTATGCTATAGGTGCAGCTGTGAAAAGCAAAAAAAAAAAGGCAAAAAAAGAAGAAATATTACCATTTAAATCCTTGGAAAAGAGGAGGATGGACTGGAAGTTTGGGGCTAGTAGATACAAGCTATTGCATTTGGAGTAGATAAGCAATGAGATTCTGCTGTATAGCTCAGGGAACTATATCTAGTCACTTGTGATGGAACATGATGGAAAATAATATGAGAAAAAGAATGTATATATATGTATGACTGGGTCACTTTCCTATACAGCAGAAATTGACAGAACATTGCAAATCAAATACAATAAAATTTTAAAAAGCCTACTAGATAGCATCTCCAAACCAAAATAACAAAGTGATTTGTCTCACATCAGATCAATGTTGAATAGATATTTTAAATGTTGCATTTTTATACCAGTACAACAGTTTTAATAAAATTATTTGAATAAAGAGCTTCTAAATTTAATTTTTCAGTTTATAAAGTATTGAGGAAATTTTCTCCATTTAATTGCAGAATGAAAAATTATGAGAATTATTTTTCTCTTTGTAAAAACATTTTCCATAGTACAGTCTAGCTTCCTGTCACAGAAATATTCGTTATTTTATTTTTGATGATCCTGTTATCTTTAAATGAAATTAAATTAATTAAAACTAATGGCAACTTTTTTCCAAAATTTGAAAACCCTAAAATAACCTCAAAAGAGTTAAAGTTCTAGGGAGATAAATGTGATACCTGAACACAGTGTAGATTTGATTTGCTGAAAAATAGAGATGAAGCGCAGGGAAACACAACAGGATGTATAGACATTGATGTATTTGAATTGTATCCAGTCTGTCCTAGAAATTCCAGTATTTTTATCCCATGGATTAGTTCAATATAATTGTTTGATATGATGCCCTTAGTCACCCCCAACACCGTGCTTTTTTGGTTCCTTGGGCTGGCATTACAAGTTTGGGAATTAAGCTTGAAGTAAAATTAGATCTGGTTATCTGTTCTAAAATGTTTTAATGCTTAAGGTAATTTCTCAAAGAGTGTCTCTGGAAGAAGGAAAACAGCTGGATTTCTATTTGTTCATTTTTGTTTTTGTCTGCTTATTTGGTGCTTGTCCGTCCATGTGCTGAGACATTCAGAAACTGTCTTGGAGCTGAGACTCAGACCTCTTTATGAAATAGGCAAAAGGACTTGAGCTTTGATCATTCCCAGCCAAGTAGTCAGCACAGAAGTTTCCCTGAAGGAACAGAGATGTAGGTTTCAGGAGCCAGGGTGGCCTCAGCCCTCAGGCCTTATCCTTGTCCATGGGCAGGCAGGCAGGCAGACCCGCTATATAGCACAGGGAACTATATCTAGTCATTTAGGATGGAACATGATGGAAAATAATGTGAGAAATAGAATGTATATATATGTGTGTGATTGGGTCACTTTGCTCTACAGTAGAAATTGACAGAACACTGTAAAAAAATTGTAATGTAATGGGAAAATAAAAATCATTTAAAAATAAAAATAAAATGCTTTAATGCAATGGGATATATTAAAGCCTAGCTTAAGAAAGTTAGAAGATTTCTAAGGTACCTTCATACTCTTCTCCATAGTGGTTGTACCAGCTTACATTCCCACCAACAGTGCAGGAGTTTCCCTTTTCTCCACACCCCCTCCAGCATTTATTATTTGTGGACTTATTAATGATGGCCATTCTGACTGGTGTGAGGTGGTATCTCCTGGAAGTTTTGATTTGCATTTCTCTAATAATCAGTTATGTTGAACATTTTTCATGTGCTTGTTGGCCATCTGTATATCTTCTTTGGAGAAATGTCTATTCAGGTCTTTTGCCCATTTTTCCATTGGGTTTTTTGATTTTTTGCTGTTGAGTTGTATTAAGTTTCTTGTATATTTTAGAGATTAAGCCCTTGTCAGTTGCATCATTTGAAACTATTTTCTCCCATTCTGTAAGTTGTCTTTTTGGTTTCTTTTCAGTTTCTTTTGCTGTGCAAAAGCTTGTCAGTTTGATCATATGACCCAGCAATCCCAATCTTGGGCATATATCCAGACAATACTTTCCTTAAAAAAGGCACATGCATCTGCATGTTCATTACAGCACTATTCACAATAGCCAAGACATGGAAACAATCCAAATGTCCATTGACAGATGATTTAATTAGGAAGAGGTAGTATATATACACAATGGAATACTACTCAGCCATAAAAAGAACAAAATAGTGCCATTGGCAGCAATATGGATGGAACTAGAGATTCTCATGCTGAGGGAAGTAAGTCAGAAAAAGACAAATACAATATTATATCACTTATATCTGGAATCTAATACAGGACACAAATGAACCTTTCCACAGAAATGAAAATCATGGACTTGGAGAATAGACTTGTGATTGCCAAGGGGGAGGAGGAGGGAGTGGGATGGATTGGCTGCTTGGGGTTAATAGATGCAGACTATTGCCTTTGGAATGGATTAGCAATGAGATCCTGCTGTGTAGCACTGGGAACTGCCATCTAGTCACTTAACGTGAGAGAAAAGAATGTATACATATATGTGTAATTGGGTCACCATGCCATACAGTAGAAAAAAATATATTGGGGAAACAAAAAAATGAATTAAAAAAAAAGAAAGAAGAACTTTTTAATTTCAAAAATCACTAGACTAGAGGTCATCTGTCTAGTTTGTCTAGGAAGAGTAAGACTTTCCTTTTCCCTTCTCTTGATTTGCTTTCCTTGGTGTCATGGAGGTGTTAATTTTATGCCATCTAGTTTTAAAGTATTAATTGTACATGTCAAAACAAAAAATTTCCTCCTGGAGCTGGCTGTCATATAAAACATGTCATATTGAAATAAACTGAAGCATGAACTCTAAAAGCTTTAGTTAGCTAAAAGGATATTGCCTGGCTAATACTACATATAATGAACAAAGCTTTAAGAGGGTCACAAGTAATAATATGAAGACTGTATCTCAGTTACTAATGTTTTATCACATCTTAAAAATGTAATGTTTACCTCAATTGAGATGGTCAAGATGATTTAAAAGTTATCTCTAACCTGTTTAATTTACCAAGAGCTAAATGACCAGGATAGAGTTAAAGATGCAGTTGTCTTGATTGTGTGGAGTTTAGGGTGATGACTAAAGTGCTAGAGCTTAAACATTCTAATTTCCTGTGCTGTACAATGAAGACTCAAAGAAAGCTGCATCATTACATGATTAAATCCAACAGTGACATCATTGGTAAGATCATTCATACACCACTCCCTTAACAGTACTTTACAGAATATGCTACGTATTTTAAAGAACATGTCTAAGAGGCAGCAATTACTGTTTTCCAATGATTGTACTAGGAACTTTGCATAGACTATAGCATATGATCTTTAAAACAATCCCTTGAGACGAGCATATTTTTATCATCTCTTTTCCAGGTATAAACCATGGCGACTCAGAGAGCTGAAATAACTGGCCCCTTAGGGACACATGATAAATGAGGAGACAAGATTTGGTTCAACCCAGGCATAATTTACCTTCCTTCCGGCTCTCTACAGCAATGATATACTACATTTCTAGAAACATGATCAGAAGCAAAAATAGTCAAAGAAATATTTGAAATATAGTCCCTCCACTATAGATGTTTAAATCTCCTTGCCCTGATTTATTTCCTTTATTTTTGCTGCATAGATATAGACTGAGGTAGGCAGAATCAAGGCCCTCCAAAGATGTTCTTGCCCTGATTATCTGAACCTGTGAATATGTTACCTCATGAGGTTAAAAGGAACTTTGCAGATGTGGTTAAGGATCTTGAAATGGCAAGATTATCCCCATGAGTTCAATGGAAGGACAAGGGTCCTTATAAGTGAGAGAGAGTGGCAGTTTCCTTCATATCTCTCTTCTTTAGAGATATGAAGGAAGACTCATTTATTGGGGATTGTCAGGGATCCCAAAGAAGCTTGAAGGTATTGGGTAAATACTGAGGGAAGAGATACCCCAAAAGGACAATATTATCTTATTTCAAATATTTTTCTTGGGGATCAACTTAGAATGCTATTTCCTGGGGTTCATAACTGTGTATGTCACGGTGAATTGGAATAGTAGACTTTGATATACTACCAGTGTTCTGGTGGGTTGTAATCCATACTCAGCAATAATTCCTTTGGCCTAGGGAGATATATAGACTATGCAAAACCATGACTTGTTTTGCTCATCAGACCAGTTGATAAAAGTACTCTTAACAACTTTTAGTAGCCTGACATGTACCCTGAAATGAAAAATGAAAAAACACGTGGCCAAGAGAAAACTGAGAATTAAATGGCATGATCATGAATTTAGGATTATATTTGGTGAACCGTAACTAAACATCAGATTTGAGATCTCTCCCTTTAGTCAAGAAAAGTTTACTTTAGAGAACTGCTTGTTAGAATTTTTTGTCAGATGTTCTCTTTTATCATATAGCAGTACCTCCAAGGTTACCAGAGGGAAAGGTTAAAATACTGGTTTTTGCTTCAAGTTCTTAATATAGCTTTACCAAGAAAAATGCTTCATATATGTAAGAACTGTAGAATCCATAGCCTTCTGGAATTTGATTTGATCTAGGATGAATTTTTAAGCAACAGATATTTCTCCTCCAATTACTACACTCCTTTAATTTTCATTTTTATTTACATGTAACTTAGAAATTTCCTTGAATAATTTTTATTTATTGTTTTTATTAACTGAGATGGAAAAACCCATTATCTAGGCATAGGAAAAGAAAAATCTCTTTTCAATTGATATGTTTATCATTTTAATTGGGCATAGTTATAATTGTATGCATTTGATAAACAACATGTTTATAATACAGCTTCTTTACATTAATTGTGACATTAACTTACTATGGCCAACTCAGCATTTAAATCATGTGCTAATTTAATACTTGATATAAGCTACAGTTAAAATACTTATAGTATCAAAAGTTGGTAGGTGCAAATAAAGTACCCCCTTTATGCAATTAAATCTACTAATTAGTAATGTATTCATGTTCTGTTTAGGCAAACAAACTTGTCACCAATCAAATCAGCTGTTGTTGGGTTAAACAGAGGAAGAAGTGCTTTGTGAATGTTGAAAGATACAGGGATTCCTAATATATAGTAAGTAATTATTTAAGACTCAATCTAAATGTCTGTGGTTAAGTGTTAAGTAGGACATACACAGGGAAGTGGAAAGAGAACAGTGTTTTAGGATTGATATATAGTGAATAGCTTTGCATGAAAAATTAAGATTCTTCTGAACCCACCTTAAATAAAGCATCCGGCGCATGATGGAGATGGATCACTTGCTCTCATAAATCTGGCATTTAAACTGAACTAGTTATGAATATTCGTGACAGAAAGATTTAGCTGTATGCCTCATCCCCCCACCAGTGACTAAATAATTAGTCTTTCAGTTAATCTTCATTACCATTGTCATCTTCCACCTTGTCCTTTGAAAACAAGATTGAAATAGAAGGATATCTAGAAATTCATATTGAGAAATATGAGAGCTGTAAGCCATTCAAATGACAAAGGTGCTTGGAAGAGACAGCAAAAGTTATTTCATCTAATCTATAGATACACCAATGTTAAATTGATTAAAATTTCAAAGGAGATTTTGGCGCATGTTAATGCTGATGAATAGTTCATAGACAGCAAAGGGTAAGATGAAATGCAGGCTAGGAGGAAGCACTAAATTGTCTTTCACATTCCTTTTGCTCTCTCTTGTTCCTGCCCCCTGGCCTCTAGCACATCTAGCTACCACTTCACTCTTACAGCAACAATTTGCTTCTGGAAAGGAGTCGATGTGATGAGAACTAAGATCATGGATATGCTTTTAGAATTCCCTCACGAGTTCTATAAGAGAATAGAGAGACTGATTGAAATTTATCATTAGAAATTAAGTTCTCCATCACTTGGAAGGCAACTTCATTTAGGCACCATTGACTGGTACATCACCAGAAGTAGAAATTCATTAATAGAAAAATAAAACTTTGATGTTACTATTCATTTAGCATCTACTAGGCATTAGGCAACATGATCATATGTTACCTGTTAACTTTCCATAATCCTACCCTGTAGATATTAGACTTTTTTTTTTTCAGATAAGGATGTTGAGGCCCAAGAGGTGAAGTAACTTTTTAGGGTAATTGCAAGTTTGTGGTAGAATAGGAGCTTAAAACCATAGTTGTCAGATTTCAAGCAAAAGCTGTCATATGGTTTTACTTGTTTGCAGCTTATCTCAAATACTTCATTTACTTTTTAGGTGACTCAAGGAGGGAGAAAGGGTACAAAGAAACATTAAGTTGAGTGGAGAAAAGCAAAAGTAAAAATGAGCAAATAAATAGACTTGACAAGAAGGATATAGTGTTTTCCTAAATTTGTTTTATTTTTACCTGACATAATGCTGACAATAGCCATTTTATTTGTTTAAAAACCTCTTTTGGATACTCTTCTGTCCAAGAACCACAAGTTTATGTATATACAAGTTGTACTGATTTTAGATCCTGACTGAAGTTACTGACAAAATATAATAGTTTCATCCATTTTTTTTTCACATTCAATGACAGATAGCTCTTTTTAGGAGATCTCCAAGTCCTTCATCTGGCCTAATATAGAAAGGATCATGCCACTTTCATTATTTGTTTGCGAAAGCACATAAACAGAAGCCTCATTGACATTCAGCATGAAGGAATCTTCACAATGAAATTTAGAGAAGAGTCACCTTTCTGTCAATAACAGATTAAGGGAAGTTTTTTTTTTTTTCAATATTCCTGCATAACTTGAGCCACTTATTATTTGATACCTTCTTTTAAGACCAAGTATCTAAATCAAGCAAGAACATCTCGCATTGTCACATGAATTTATTTGTGAAAGAGTTGCTCTTTTTTCATTTAGACATAAATAAATGTATTTTTCTTCCTAGACATGAATTAATTAGTGCTTTCCTGTCCCAGACATCTACACAATGAAAAGAATGTACATCCAGAACTATCAATATAATTAATATTGCAAACAGTAGAGTTAGAAAGGAGAAAGTGATCTGACAATGCATTTATATACTTTAAGTCCATCATAAACTAACAAACTACATCATGAATTAAAAGGGTAATGAAAGCTCATTGGATTCCAGATTGGGTTCTTTCTGGTTATGCTGTGCTATCTTTTATGTTGTGTTCCTGCCACTAAACTGATACAACTGAAATTGTTGGTTAATTAACACACACAAAAATTATGGCATTTAAGATAACTGATCTGGCAGTAATTGTTGCCTTTGCTCATAGGTACCTCTTCTTTGTATGGTAGTGAAATTTCTATTAATCAGGTTCAACCATTAATTGATATCAGCATGGCTTCATAACAGAAAGCTTTAGCACTCTTTTTTAGAGCTGCTTTTTTTGAAACTAAACAACAATGCAAAATCATAGCAGTTGGGGCTCTTTTCAAAATTCAAGTTCAGGGAAGCATTTAACCATTCATTAAAATAAGTTAAACTGGAAACCTGAACTGCTTTAGACTACCAGAAGAGTACTTAGGTGGAATTCAGTTCAAAGAACATAATAAATAAGGGGTGCTCTATTATTCTCTTACTTTGAGGAGGACACTGCTATTTGAGGTCCCATTGATTCCAGAACTGGCTATTAACTCATTCTGCAGAGTATTTGGTATCTTCCCTGGGATCATATTCACAAAAGTGCATTTTATTATTATGTTGCCAAGTAATCTTAGGAAATGTTTAAGAAAATTTAAAATAAAATTTGTTTGTCTTTGCCATATATTTTTTTGAGGAAATAAGGACTTGTATATAAATCTGAGAAATTGAAATTCTTCCTCCTTTCTAATAAGGGCACATAACTGTGTTTCCCGTTTTGATTTCACCGATGGAAACGTCAGATCCAAATTTGAAGAAAACGTAATCATGTTAGATATGCAGACTCTTATCATCAGCATATCTTCATAATCTTTTCCCTGGTTCTGATTTTCTGCTTCTCTTTTACTTCTTATTCAAAATCATTCCCTAGAATCTGATTCAAATCTCTGTGGAAAAAGATGGGGTTATAAGTAAATAGAAGTTTAAAAATATATGTGGTGGGCCTGCATATTTTTGGATATAAAACTGTCCATTATTTTTTTCAATGAACATGTTCACACACACGAATACTTTTTGTTTCAAGGAAACTTGCATATACCTCAATACCTGAGTATTAGAATTCTAAAGCTCATGCAACAAAATAAGTATCAACGATGAGATAAGAATTGGAGTTCTGAGGTTCTTGACCCCAGAGTTGCCAGTATATGCAGACAGAGCATGAGCTGCCTAACATTTCCATGCAGTTCAACTATTGGGTCCTCCATTTTCATGCTTCAATTCCTTAAAACTTACCTACAGCTCTTGCTGTGAAAAAAAAGCCAATTTTATTATTTCTCTTTAAAACTACAAAAGACTTGTACTTGATAGTAGAATCTAGGTGTTGGGGAGATGTTATATAATAAGCCAAATGAATAATTTTCATTTTGGGGTAGGAGAAAGAAAAACCTTGAGAATATTCAGTTTTAAAATTATGTGAGGATATAGATTGAGAGCCCTAAAATTTGTTATTCAAAGATTAATTTCCTAGCATTAAGAAAGGCATTTTACTATTTTGTTTTATATACATGCTTATTAAAACATTGTCTTACTTATTCTCTCAAGCTCGAGTTATATAGGCTCACTAGAAATTTGCAATTGAAAAAAATAAAAGATTTTATTTAAGTCCAAAAAGATTTCTGTTTGTTTTTCAAAGCAGTGGGTTTCTTTTTCCCATATAAAAATGGAAATTATTGCCTAATGTTTTCTTTTCTTATGCTCTTCTAAAATAACAATCATTTGAGACAGTAATGAATGTGCAGTGGTGACCCACAAAAATTAACTTTTACACCTGAAGACAAGTCAGTGACAGTCAATATCTAATTATTTCATAAACTAAATTTATATTTCTGTGAATACTTGCCAGAGTTGAAAATTTCATATTATGGATCTTACACCTATAAGACCCAATTCCAAATACCCCCAATGAGGAATCTATAATCTCTCTACATGGCATGCATTAAAAAAAACATAGATAAGAATTTTTATTGACTCTTTCTGTGTCTTAAATTGAAATTATTTTCTTTAGAAATAATCATTAAAATTAAAGAGAGGTAAACCAAAAATTTGCTACCCAGGATTAGGGAAGGCAAGGAGGGTGTGATTTAATGGGGCAGCAGGAGGAGTTCCTTTGCAATGAATAAACAGTTTTGTATCTTAATTGTGGGGGTGGTTATAAGAGATGTATGCGTAGTAACATGTCATATAACTATATAGAAAAACAAACAAGAATGAGTGAATTAAAAAACTGGGGAACTCTAAGATTTATGGTCTAGTTAATTGACCTTTGCTAGTCAATTTCTGGTTTTGGTAATGTACTATGTTTACGGAAGATGTCACTGTTGGCAAATGCTGGGTGACAAGGACCCAGGTCTTCTCTGCAATTTCATGTGAATCTAAATTATTTCAAAATAAAAAAAAGCAATCAAATTAGCTGAAAATGGGGTATATTTTATTGATTTTGTTTTCAGTAATAGGTCACCCAATATGTTTCAAAAAAGAAACAAACATCAAGCAGAAATAAATACATAAAGGAATCATGTTGAAGTATTTTTGAAATTGATTTTCTATGTTTTGACTTTAATACAATATTATAATTGCTTAAAAGTTTATGTTTATTGTTTGCTATTTCATTATGACAGAAGATAGCGTTTCCCATTTTCTCACTAATCTATTGCCATAGATGTATGAGGCCACTTCAGAATGCCACTTCAGGCACCGTTTTCTCTAAGAAAATATAAAGGACCTAGACTCCATTCAATACTTTCTCAAAAAGCTTCCTGACTACTTTCACTCCACCTTAGTGTATAATGACATAATTTATGGAGAATCATTCCTGTTGATTTCAACAATGTCTTTCACACACTTTATGACAATAAATAGCTAACATGTATTGAGTACTTTTTATCCTAACAAAACAGTGCTCAAAACATCATAAATTGTCTCATTTAATATCCAGTCTCACCCAACGATGTAGATTATTATCATTCTAGTTTTATAAGATTGACGTAAATATGTCAGAGGCTTTCTTTCTAAACCTGGTACTGTGGGATACTGGTTTGAAAACTATATAAGTTTATTATTAATTTGTATCTACTGAAATGTACACTTTGATCTAAGGACTGCATTGTCAATTCTGAAATAGCCTCATCTTCTCAGGCTAGCCATTCTTCAAAGTTCTCTAGATTTAGCACTAAATTCAACTTATCAAGTTCTTCCCAGTCATCAATGAACATAATGCATCAGCCAAGTTTGCAGTTCAAGCTCCCAGAAGAAAGTGCCATTGGCAGTGTCAGCTCCCAGGGAAGGGGTATCCTACATATAGTAGCTGAAATTTCTGCTTTGCACTAAGGGCTTAATGAGATTTGCATAATTGTCTCAATTGTAAAATCAACTTATTAATCCAGGCTTCAGGAGGTGATATTCCAGTTTACTGGAACTGATTGAGGCAGGTTTTAAAACACAATAGAACCTCCTCCCCCCAACTTCAAATGTACAGATTCTCAAAATTATAAAAGAGGATGATGAAGATGGTGATGATGGTAATGAGGACAATACATAAAGGATCAATTTACTTTTGGTGAGGAATTTATTGATTCATCTATAGATTCTTTATGACAGGTTTTGATTGTTGATTTGAAAGCACAACACAAAACTAATTTGGGGATAGCTAATTAAATTCCGCTTTCTTGTTAGTATTTAATCTTAATTCGTCTTTTCAAAGGTTAATTTTCATAAGTTTAGCTCTTTAAAGTTCCCTGAAAGCATAACTGCATGATTTACGTTCCCACGGTAAATTCTCAGCATAGAGGAGACCTAGTAAATACGTAATAAGTTGATGTTTGGAAACGAAGAGTGTAACTGATTTAAAAACAAACACTGTAATACATCAAAACCATTCAAATAAAACAGAATCATTGTATTCCTTCAAATTGTCACTCCTGTTTAGGAATGTCTTCATTCACATTTCTCTTGTTATATTTTTATATGGTATATTGTGTTATATGTGATACATTCTATAAATTATTAAAATATATTTATGTTTATTTGTACATGCATTCAACTGAGTCTCATCAAAATACTCAAACTTTTAATAAGGTAATAGTGATTAAAAATTAAAGTAGTAAGTCAGGTTAAAAAAAATGTTTGGGTAAATCCCCTTTCAACAAATGAAATTGGCTATTTTGTATTTATTTTTAAGACGATTTTGGGAAATTTCCAAATTTGTTAGTTTTTAAACTTCTATAAAAATCAGCATAAAGGGGATAGGGATGCAGAAAATAATTGTCACACAAATCATACAAGTGGGATCTAAATTTCTAAAAACATCTACTGTCTCATAATTTTACATTAAGCCCCATAAAAATACAGTGCTACTACCCCAACTGCCCTCACTCTAATTATTAAGAGAGTATAAACATGTACAGAAATGTATATGGAAGAAATAAAAAGCACTTGGAATCCCAACACCTTGAAATATTTGCTATGATAGCATTGGCCTATGCATAATGGCCCCTAACTGGAAACAACCTAATTTTCCATTAACTGATGATTGGATAGGTAAAATGTGGAATGTCAATGTAATGGAATATGATTTTGCAATAAAAAGAACAAATAGTGATACCTTTGAAGTAATGGCTGAACGTCAAAAACATGCTAAGAGAAAGAAGCCAGAGTAAAAGACCACTTTTAGGAAAGGTCCAGAAAAGGGAAATTGATATAGACAGAAAGTAGACTGTCCATTGTCCCAGAAGCTGGGAATAGGAAGGGGAATTAACTGTAAATGGGCATGAAGGGTCTTATTGGGGGTATGACATGTTTTAAAAATGTATTTATGGTTATGGTTTTGCTACTTGGTAAAGTTACTAAAACTCTTGAACTGTATACTTGAATGCATTTTATGATATGAAAAAAATCCCACTAAAATTGTTAAATACGTGTCAGCATAACACTTTCTCAAATTTTTTTCTGATGCATATAATAAAAGGGATTGTAGTTTATATTCTGACAATAATTTATTTATGGAGAATATATGATGGGCATTTTTTTCAGTACTTCCAAGTATTTAAATCATTTGTAATTTAGTCTGATATCACTATACGTTAAAATATGCAACTTTTCTTCTTATCCTTATGATTCCTCAGTTGTATTGGTTATAGAAAATAATCAGAAAATAAGGTACATTTTAGGGATGTAGAGTTTCAAGATGATGCTAATAAAATGAGTCCAAAGGAAGTATACTTTTCTATACTTAACACCATGGAAATCATTTCAGCTGAAGAAACATTTCACAAAATCCTCTTCAGAATTAAAACCACACCATGTTAGAAGGCAGAGTAATTCTTAAACATATGAAATCAATTATTATTTTAATGCTGTTGCATCTCAAATCACTATTGATGGAAGTTACATCAAAGTAGGAAAATGATTCTTCTATATAAAACTAAGTCTGAATACTGTGTTATATTAAATGTACAATTCATTTTATTTTGGCCTGGATTTTAAAAACTATTATTTGAGAACTAAGGATGCAAGTCTTACGACAAACCCAGCATAGTGGCAACCAAGTAGAAACTTTCACTTTTCAGTTTCTGGAGGAAGCACACAACAAAATATCACCAAATACACAACTGAGCATTTTGTCAATACCTTAGAATAAAATATTAGAGTCAACTAAGCTTAATGAATAGCAGGAAAATCAGCAAAACTTCTATCAAAATAGATAAACCAATAGGATTTATTATGCCAGGAGTTCTATTTTATCATAAAATTAATAAGCCAGGACATTAATTTAAGCAACAGCCTTTAGTTTTACTCTTGCTCTTGTCTCTTGGATTGTGTTCCAAAGCCAGTGCAACCAGAAAAGGAAGAAGGCTGAAACCATGCCTCAGATTGAATTGCAAAATATGAGCAATTTTGTAAATATTAATATATTGTTGAGATTCCTGCCTAGTGATGAGTCTTTCTTCTTAGGCCTTGATGGGCTTCCTTGTTGTAGTTTATTTATAATGCACTTATTTATGTAATTATTTATTCCTTTTTTTCTCAGATATTCAGAAGTAACATCATAGTACCAGAATCTCATGAATTCCCAAATTTTAATATGAAATACATTCTGCCAACTCACCTAAAATCACCTCCAAATCCCATCATAAGCCATTATTTGAACCAGATTAGCTGTGCCAACTTCGTGCAAGATGCCAAATTTCTGCAACTACCCTTTTCATAGTTTCCTCTACATATACCCACACACAGTGGAAACCTGACATTCATGATTTCCAACCAGGTCAATGATGTTAAAAGTTTTTGGAGGAAGCTTTTCAGAGATGGAGCATATAGAAACTTCATTCCTTGTGTTTTAATCAAAGGAAGGATTCATTTCCAAAAGCCGTCCATCTGGTACCCTTCATGAGCTCTAAATTTACATGAGGAAAGGGCAAAAGTATAATTAATATATTTTTTAAATGAGACAGTTTTAGGCATGTGCTTCAGCAATAAATGGTGAACGCTTTGACACATCTAATTTTGAAATCCATGTCCCCACCCTGGGAAAGGATGAAGGAGAAGGCAGGGCCTGCAGCCTTTCACTTTTAAGATCTTTTTAGATCTATGGCTGCAAACCATGGGAAGATAGTTTCCACTTTCCTCTTGAAACATGTATCGATCCCTACTGCCAACACATAGTCTTTCCCGTCACACATCTCACTGATTCGAAATCTGTGAAGGAGGTGTCTTCTGGCAGCATTAATGCATTTCAATCTCTTCTCTCTTTGTAATTGCTGAACCTGAAAATCTGCACTCCAAAAAAGTACAATGACTGCAATAATATTAGTCCATTAATATTTCCATTATGTACACTGATAAGAAAAGGAAATTCTGGAGTTCCCGTTGTGGCGCAGTGGTTAATGAATCCGACTAGGAACCATGAGGCTGCGGGTTCGATCCCTGCCCTTACTCAGTGGGTGAACGATCCGGCGTTGCCTTGAGCTGTGGTGTAGGTTGCAGATGCGGCTCGGATCCCACGTTGCTGTGGCTCTGGCATAGGCCGGTGGCTACAGCTCCGATTCGACCCCTGGCCTGGGAACCTCCATATGCCGCGGGTGCGGCCCAAGAAATAGCAACAACAACAACAAAAAAAAAAAAAGAGAGAAAAGGAAATTCTATGGTGGAGTGAAAGAAGTTGTGGGAGAATCCCATGGCATATTCTCCAAAGTGGAAAGTGTGGTAGAGGATGATGATCAGATTGTCAGTCTTTCAAGGTCAAATGCATTGATTTGATTCACTGCAGAAGTTCATTCCAGTCAGTGAGAGGCAAAATCATGTAAAAAGAGGAAAGTGCATTGTTGTCGGAAACTCAGGATCTCTGAGTCATAAATACTAGATTCACAACTAATTTTTGCATGACAAACCACTTAATCTCAGTCAGCATTTTCTATAAAATATTAGACATGGATTGAATCTACGTAATGAAGTTCTTGTGATTAGTGCTTGAACTGGCACTTGAGAGGATATTATATGAAGGAAGCAGAGTTTGAGGGGTTTATTCTGGCTCCTTTTCCATAGATAATGGATGTCTATAAATTGAGAACTAATTATTTTGACTGTAGCTCTTCCAAGTCTGTCCAACATGGGTGCCCACTATGCCAGGAATTTTAGGTATGTGTTTTCAAATATGATTCTGTTGGAAGTATTCACATATACATGTAAGGCGTGTAATGAACCTGAATGTTTTTCACTTGGTGGAAAGGAATGGTACAAAAGGTCTGAAGATAACAATGTTGTTAGGATAGGTTTATGGAAGGAATGTGAATGCCCTCTGTGCCCATACAGCCAGGCCAACTTCATATGATGAGTTGAGTCTATACATAAGATCCCAGTTGGACTCACTGACATGGGAAATGGCTTGTGAGAGTGAGAAGGGGAGAGCAAGACAGAGAATATTCACTTTTGCACACTGTAGAATACATTGTTGGTAATCGAAACATGTTTGTAAATAGATATTCATGGAGTTAGTAGCTTATTTCCAAGTAATGGCAAGTTATATTCTCATACGGCTTAGGAAGTACCTAGCTAAGCATCCTAGCTTCTCTACCTAGAGGAGGTTAACAGTCTAGTTTGGAAAGAGATCTTTGAGTATGTGCTACAGGCCATGCATGAAAGACATACATTCCAGGAAATCTGAAACCCTTGGCCAAGGGTAGGGAGAACTAATGTATAAAAAATAAGACATTGCTAAAAACAAACTAATATTACATATTAGTAAAGCCATCCTATCAAAAAATTAGAAATTTTTTTCTAGTTTTTTTTTCTGTGTTTTGAAAATCTCTTTGAAAAAACTAGATGTACATTAATATATACATTCATATTGGTCTCTGTCAATATGTGATCAGCTTTGTCTCTTTTAAAAAGCCTAACATTTTTTTTCCAAAGTCGCGCAAACATAAACAGTACTTTAAAGTAGTTTTAAAATTATATACTTCCTGGTTCCTATCACATACACGTTGAAACTGAATTCCCTGAGAGGAGACTGAGAGTCTGTTTAGTTTGGGTTTTATTTATTTATTTATTTACTTATTTTTGGCCACACCTGTGGCATGCGAAATTTCCTGGGCCAGGGATGGAACCCATGCCACAGCAGTGACCCAAGCTGCTGCAGTGACAACAGTGGATCCTTAACCCACTGAGACACAAGAGAACTCCAGAGATCTGTATATTTTTAAAAAAGAATCTCAAGTAATATTCTCAGACAGTTTGGGAATCATAATCCCAAGGTATTATCTGAACCTAGGCCCTTTTTGTGATATCTGTGAATAGTCAGAATTCCACATATTGACTATACTATTTTTACTTTTCTGTATATTTCTCCTTTTGAAGACAATGCAGGTGGCTCATTCCTTTTAGATAAGGAAGTGACAATCTGTGTTAATAATGATATTAATGAAGATGAACACAGTTTATGTCATAGATTATGAATAATCTAAATCTTTTTGAAAATCACAAGAAGAATAATTTAGGCATTCTTTGGATTCACTGTAATTTTTTTTTTTGTCTTTTTGTTGTTGTTATTGTTGCTGTTGTTGTTGTTGCTATTTCTTGGGCCGCACCCGCGGCATATGGAGGTTCCCAGGCTAGAGGTTGAATCAGAGCTGTAGCCACCGGCCTACACCAGAGCCACAGCAACGCTGTAACGCGGGATCCGAGCCGCATCTGCAACCTACACCACAGCTCAAGGCAACGCCGGATCGTTAACCCACTGAACAAGGGCAGGGACCGAACCTGCAACCTCATGGTTCCTAGTCGGATTCGTTAACCACTGCGCCACGACGGGAACTCCAATTTTTTTTTTTTTTGGATTCACTATGTAATTTTTAGTAGATGTTTCATGTGACTTTCAATTCCCTGGTTAACCAAATTACATGAAAAATGGTAGATTAGATTGATGGTCTGTCATATTTTAATAGCTCTTTCTTTACTTATGGAATATTTTTATAATCTTATGTTAATTACTAAATATCCTATTCTTGGAAGAAAAGATATAAGAGAATGAGAACTGAGAACCTTCTAGAGGTTTTGGTACTTCGAATCAGTCTAGTGTTTGATCTACTCTACCATTATGATGGCAAATACATTTATTTACTTACTCTTATTAACAGATTTTTAAAAATAAGGTAGAATTTCCTCTTTTAAGAGGTTATTTCCCAAATATAACTTCATAATATAAAAATTTCCAATGTTGACTATATTTTCTTCCAAAAATGTCCTCACTGTCACTTACTACATGATGGAATTATTTACTCCTCAGGTCGCTTTAATCAAATACATAATACCGGTCACAATTTAATATATAATTGCAAAGCTACTATGGGCCACGAGCTGGAGCAAGTAAGTCAGACTTGGTCCTTACCTCCTGGACCTCATAGTGATGATGAAGTCAGGGTGGAGGGTGGGGCTCATTCCAGAGTTGCAGAAGCCCAGAACCTAGAAAGAAAATATACTTTTCAGGGCCATGTATAGACACAACTGCGCAGAACAGTAGGGTTTGAGGCTGACCTACTTCTTGCTCCCAGTGAGGTTCATTTCTCCTTAGAATGTACATCCCTATTTATCACATATTCTGGTGGATGTCTCCATCTTCCAGGTCATTTGTTACCAGAATAAGCAGACCTTTCATGGTTTGCCCATCCCCCATCCAGTGCTCCCACTTATGTACTCTCATCCCATAGGGACCTCCAATTCACATTGGCCACTTGTTTGAGGCCTGGCTTCACGAGGATGCAGCCTGGATAGTTGCACAGGGTCCCTAATCAGGCCCAGTAGTTGGTTCAATGTTTTACTATCACCACCTTGAAATTCTTAATAATTTTTAAAGAAAGGGTCTTCCATTTCAATTTTGCTCTGGCTGACCTTAACTAATTTTGTAATCTACTCTGATTGCTTACTTTTTTCACTGCAACCCTGCATCTTTGAGATCTGTAGTTATTTCTGATTAAAATTAATTCAATTCCTGAAATGACCAGTCCAGTTTCTGGAGATTTTTGCAAAAATTTCACCTTGTCATATATACTTTTATTAACCACTTTTCAAAAAAAAAAAAACAAAAAAAAACCTCTGTTTGGCGTCCTCCATCCATGTCACTGTTTAATATCGCTATAGCAATTATGACAATATGGAACTATTTTATTTGTTTATTTATTTCTCTGCTACAGGCATACACCCTGAAGGAAAGAATCTTATTTCATTTTTTTTCTTTTCATCTTTTTTTTTTTAGTAACATTGGTTTATAACATTATATAAGTTTTATTTGTGCAACAATGTATTTCTACTTTATATACCCTACAGCATGCTCACTACACAAAATTTAGTTTCCATCCATCAATGTATAGCTAATCCTCTTTACCCATTTCATTCTCCTCCATCCCTTCCCTTTTGGTAACTAGTACTGTTTTGTGTATCTACATTTTTGTTTTTGTTTTCTTTACTTTGTTTTTTTGTTTTCAGATGACACATATGAGTGAAATCATATGATGTTTGTCTTTTTCCATTGGTCGTCTTTCACTTAACCTAATGCCCTCAAGATCCATCCATGTTAATTGCAAATTGAAAGACTTCATCTTTTTTCTTTTTTTTTTTAATTTGGTCTTATTCAATATTTTACCTCTATGTCTTACAAAGTTGAGTCAATATTTATTGAATGAATAAATATATGACTGCTTGAAATGCAGTGAATCAGAAGTACAGGAAGCATGAGAGAGAGAATGATACAAGACAAAGGTGGTGAAATAAGGAAGGACCACAAGTTAGGGATTGTCTTTATTCTTTCAAAGAGGAGGATCTAAGTAGAGGTATAGAGAATTTTCTCAACATAAGAAATTTTGACATTGCATTTATGTTTACAACTGAATTTCCTGATAAAAATCTAGTTTTCATTGCAAATTATCATATATACTGCTTAAAGAAAAAAATAAGAATAATTGATATTTTTTAGTGTTTTGGACTTAAGAATATTTCAATACTTTCCTTAAAGTGAAACAAACACCATATTCTGAACATGTAGATAAAACAGCCTAATTATCTTCAGTTTGGTGCTACCTAAGAAAAATATAGCTGCCATTTTGTTAATATTCCTTTCTTCAAGGGAGTATAAAGGTAAGGAGAAATAATATCTAAATTAAAATCTCAAGGGCCATTCTATATATTACAAATGTTCAGGTTATTCAGCAAATAAAAGTGATATTAATGCTTATTTATAGTATTTTTTCTTGTGAACATCACTTTTTTTCTGGGCATATATTCTTTTCCCTGAGAAAATTCTATATTCAGTTAAAATGATCTTATAATCAAGTGAGTAGGTGTATATAAATGTCAAATAGGAATAATAATATTTCCCACCTACCTGCTTTCACAGGATGCTGTGAGAATTGATATGAAAATGTCTTTGAAGTGTTTTGAACTGCTCAGAAGAAAGATATGGTATAAATACAAAGTTGTATTTTTGGAAGTATGAGTCCAATGGCCCCTATGATAAATTCTATGACCTTAGATTTAGAAGAGACAGAGTCATCTTCTTGTCCTTACTCCTCACTCTAGATTTGAAGCCCAGAGAAGTGAATATTTTTAGTACCACTAACTATATAACACCTAATTTTTTAATCAAAATTAAACATTCATTCTTTAACATTTAGCATCGATTTTATAGCTTTGGGCACTGAAACTTGATGTCCTGGTAACTCAGTGCATTAGTTTGATGAACAGTCACAATATCACTTAAATTTATTAAGTAATAGAAATCTCAACAACAGAAAATAATTTTCTCCCAATTCTGGGGGCTAGAAGTCCAAGAACAGAGTGTTAGCAGGGTTGGTTTCCCCTGAGGCCTTTCTCATCAGCTTGGAGATGGCTGCCTTTTTGTGTTTTCATATGGCCTTCCTTTTGTACCTGTTTGTATCCCATTTTCCTTTTCTTATAAACACACTGGGCTTAATTAACTAGGGCCCACCCATCATGACCTCATTTTAATGTCAGGACCTCTTTTAAGTCCCTATCTCCAAACATGGTCACATTCTGAGGTACTAGAGATGGCACTTTAACATACAAATTTGGAGAGGACACGTTCAGCCCATCATACTCAGATACTTGTGTTTGGGCTTAGGATGAAGTCACTAATTAGTCATTCCATACACCCACACTTACAGCCTTTCAATGCTTCCCTTGTTTTTTGTAGATATGCTGTTCTTCCTTCTGGTTCTCAAATATCCCCGACACTTTATCTCCTTGATTCTTTGCACATGTCTTTGCCTGGTAGGTTCTTTTTAATTCTCCTCATATCACTATGTGCTGGGTCTTTGTAAATGTCATCTTTATGAAGACATCTTTCTTGGCCACATTATAAAAATTATTCCTAGTGATATTTATTATTTTTAGCCTATTTATCTTATGAATTATCTATGAGAAAAAAAAACAAAACAAAACTGACATGACATTTAAACCTAGACCTCAATCTCAATGTCATTACAAACTGATCTCCCTCTCACAGCTGAGCCATGATGGTCTCCTGCTCAATGTAATGTCAGAGAACGTTCACATCAGCAAGGTCAATGTGCACCCCACAGAATAACCACCAACACCTTCTCGTTAAATGAGTGACTAGAACTTTTTAAAACCAATTACTGCTTTAACCTTGGCTTAATCGGCCTTCTCTGTAAATGAGATTTATTAAGATATCCAATCATAGAATTGTTCCTTCTTTATGACAACCCCAAATTGCCTGTAATCTCTCCCCAGTATTATCCAACCAGAGCTCTCATCCTGTAAGTTCTTTCTAATGTCTTTATTGAGACACACTACAGTTCCCAAGGTGTGTGTTCTCCCTCCATGGATGAGTAAGAGATACAACTTGTTCAACTGTAGGTGTTTTGGTAGTCTTTGTCTGGTCAGTTATCTAGATCATTATTGTCTCTCTCCTCCACAAAGATGTAAGCTACAGGAGGGAAAAGATGTAGGTCTGCCTCATCACACCTGCATTACTACAGCTTTCACAGCAATGCTCACTGTGCCCAGAACAAAATAGGCACTCAGTTAATACTGGGTGAACAAATGAATAAACCAACACCAGAATATCAACACTGTAATATTTATAAATATTCTATACCCTTTCAAATGCCTTTCTTTAGAACATTTTAAGGACTTCCTATGATAGCAGTGATCCATAAGAAAGAAAATAGTCCCTAAATAGAGAATAACATATTACAAATGATATATGAGGAAGATTATTCCTGCTGTTAGGAGAAGGAAAGAGTCCAGAGGAGGAGAATAAAGATTATCTTGTTAGGTACTGCAAGTTACGTTTGGGGTAGACCTTTGAGTGAAGTGAATAAGCAGCTTTTTTTAGAAATGTATCACATAGCAGTGTACCTTGGGAATACATTGGTTATAGGAAGTCATGGTAATAATTCAGACAAAATAGGTTCAAGATTGTAAGTCTCTAGAATTTTTGTTAGATTTCAGGCATTGTTCTCATTAAGAATTCACTGTACTGGCAAAGGAAACCTCTTTAAAAAGGTTAATATTTTCCTTAGCCACTGTAAACTTCACTTGTAAAAGTGGTTTATATATATATATATACACACACACACACATACATATATATATGTGTATATATATATATGCATACATACATATATATATGTGTATATATATATTTGATGTCATTTTTATATGGAATGAAGAGAAAAATTGTATTAGATCTTCACACTTTATTATATAAAAACATTTTTTTGTAATTTGTGTGTCATATAGTTCTTGGTTTCAAAAATTACTTGAGGAGTTCCCATTGTGGCGCAGCAGAAATGAATCCAACTAGGAACCATGAGGTTGTGGGTTTGATCCCTGGCCTTTCTCAGTGCGTTAAGGATGTGGTGTTGCCACGAACTGTGGTGTAGTTTGAAGACACAGCTCAGATCTGGCGTTGCTGTGGCTCTGGCGTAGGCTGGTGGCAACAGCTCCAATTAGACCCCTAGCCTGGGAAACTCCATATGCTGCGGGAGCAGCCCTAAAAAGACAAAAACACCAAAAAAAAATTTCTTGAAACTGAATTGTAGTTAAACTATTTGTGGAAAAGAATCAACCCAGTTCAAATATCTGAGCCCAATTCAAAGATCTTTTAGATATTATGGAAGAAGATATATCACATTAAGTATGAAATGTGATATTAATAGAAAACTAATTTGAAAAATATTTTTAAGAACTAAGTTTTTGTAAAACAATGTGCAAGATGAGGTCTGCAAAGATAGAAGAAATTTAGTTTCTCTTTGTCTCTGACTCATATAAGACAATCCATGCAGTAAATTCTACTTCTAAATTTCAAATCTACTGTTTCAATACTTTTAGAATAATCTTACAGAAATAGACTTTCTGACTTTTATAATTGGATTTTCTTTTCCCCATAAAATTAAAATTTTGAGATCAAAAATAATGAAAATTATATTATTTTATCCATTAGTATAAAATATTAATTAAATTTATAATAAAGTACATCTAGATCTTTACATCTCCACATAATCCTATTTTTTGCTTATTTCAACACAAAACAAAACAAGACCCTCTGATTACTGAATTTAGCAAAGTATAATTCTATGTGGAATTTACTGCTGAAGTAGCAAATAGTATTATATTTATGTTTTATAAGTATGGACAAAGATTCACTTATGAAGCATCTACTTAAAATCTGTAACTTTTTTTCTTTTAATTTCCAAGATCAACTTATTTTAAGTGGCCAACAGTTACAACCTGAAAGGAATACTTTGTTAATTATATTTGTTCTAAAGCGGAGGCCCAAATGTTTCATTTTTAAATATTTAAGTTGAAAGTTGAAAGCTACTTTTCTATGGTTTAAGATTTTTGTGACTTTTCATCTTTCACTGTGGTCTATTGTATTAAATTTCATGTCTTTAACTCTTTCGAGTTCAGAATTACACATCTAAACCTCTGTCAAAACACCGGCTTACATTCCATTATTCTTATGAGAAGGGAAATTTTATTTTATGGAGTATGAACAGTTGTGCTAAATAATTGAGCAACTTTATATTGGAATCACCATTGAGAACAAAGGTGTAGATTTTTTGCTGATTTCACTTTAAAAATATTTTTCAAGAGCCACCTTCAAAGTGTGACAAGCCAGCAAAACTTAAAGAAAAAAAAGAAACAAAGTTTATCTTCATGTTATTAGAAAACAATTCACCATGAGAACTTGGACTATCCCACTGTGGGTTGTCTTTCCCTACAGTTTTGTTAATTTATATCTCTGCATACAGCATGACACATTTAAGTATTTACTTTTTTTTTTACTTAGGTTTTTTCCTGACTTAGATCATTTCTCAGCTAGCTATTGGTTTTCCCATAACGAAAAAATTGGAGGATTGAGAAAGGGATTCTGGTGTGACTTTCACATAAGGAGGTAAGCTTAAGGCAGCCTTGAGCGAATACTCTAGTGTTTCTGGCAGGACTTGATTTTGAATGAGGGTCATAGTCTGAGTCCTCTGCTTTGAGGCTAGCACAAAGAGCTTCTTAATCTGGGAGAGAACAAAGGGATGGTGGAGGGAGAGCTTTAGAGCTGTCTCTTCAGTGGATCTCCTGAGGAAGAAGCCTGCTATTGGCTTATCTTAATCAAAATTTTAGGTGAGAATTACAAGAGTAGAGAAAGCTTATTTTCTCCTGTTTCTTTGAAGGTTAAACATGGGGTATCCATGACCTACAGTTGAGTAGAAGGGATCAGCTTTCCCATTGACCATGTTCTCCTTTCAGACCTTATTTAAGGGAAAGAACATCCAGTAGCCTTTATACCTATGATTCAGAGTGTTAGAATTAAAGGCAAAATACAAATATTTATTATGATCTATTAAATCTAATTAAAATATTGATTTTAATTAAAATATTGATTTCAGGTCTTACACTTAGGTCTTTGGTTCATTTTGAGTTTATTTGTATATGGTGTGAGGTAATGTTCTAAGCTCATTCTTTTACATGTAGCTGTCTACTTTTCCCAGCACCACTTGCTGAAGAGACTGTGTTTTCTTCAGTGTATATTCTTGCCTCCTTTGTCCTAGATTAATTGACCTTAGGTGCATGTATTGATTTCTGGGCTCCCTGCTCTGTTTCATTTGATCTATGTGTCTGTTTTTGAGAAGAGAACATAGGCAGAACACACTTTGACATACATCACAGCAATATTTTTTTAGATCTGTTCTTAAGGCAAAAGAAATAAAAGCAAAAATAAACAAATGGGATCTAATTAAACTTAAAAGCTTTTACACAACAAAGGAAATCATTGACAAAACAAAAAGATAACCTACTAAATGGGAGAAAACATTTGCCAATGATATGACCAACAGAGGTTAATATCCAAAATATAGAAATAGCTCATACACCTCCATAACAGGAAGCAAACAACCTAATCAAAAAAAAAAAGAAAAGAAAAAAACAGGGCAGAAGATGAATAGACATTTTTCCAAACCAGACATACAGATGGCCAAAGGGCCCAAGAAAAGATGTTCAACATCATTATTAGAGTAATGGATCGAACACACAACCTCACCATTCCTAGTTGGATTCGTTAACCACTGAGCCACGACAGGAACTCCTCTTTTCAGTTTTTATGTGAACTTTGGGGATGTTTCTAAGAGCAAGAATATATAAATAAGCTTGTCTTTTCTGTCTTTAGGTACCATCTAATACTTTATAAGGAGTCTATCTGGCAGTCTTTTAGCAAGTCAAGTATTTTGTACAACTAGACTCATCTAAAGTCTAGATGAAAACCACATATCTGATCAGGAATTGATATACAAAATATATAAGGAAGTTATACAACTCAACAATAAAAAACAAACAAACAAAGCCCACAGTTGACCTTTGAGCAACACAGGTGTGAGGAGCACTGATCCCCCACACATTCAGAAGTCTGCATATAACTTATAAGAGGACACGTACATGCAATTCCTCTACATCTACAGTTTCAACCAATCTTGGATCCTATAGTACTCCACTATGCATTTAGTGGGAAAAAAAAATCCACCAATAAGTGGACCTACACAGTTCAGACCCACATTGTTCAATGGTTAACTGCAATCCTAGTAAGAAGCAGGCAGAGGACCTGATCATATATTTTTCCAAGGAAGATATTCAATTGACCAACAAATGCATGAAAAGATGCTCCATGTCACTGATCATAAGGGAGATGCATATCAAAACCACAATGATATCACCCCACACTTGTTAGAATGGCATTCTCAAAAAGACAATAGATAAGTATTGCCAAGGATGTGAAGAAAAGACAATATTTGTACACTGTTAATAAGAATGTAAATTGGTATAGTCACTATGGAAAACACTATGGAAGTTCCTCAATAAAATTAAAAATAGAACTATCACATGTTTAAGCAACCATATTCTGGGTCTATAACCAAAGGATATTTAGTCATGATCTTGAAAAGATATCTGCATCCTCATGTTTAATGCAGCATTATTTACAATAGCCAAGACAAGGAAACAAACTATGTGCCCATTGACAGATGAATGGTATAGAAAATGTGGCATATATAGGCAAAAGAATATTTTTCAGCCATAAGAAGAAGAAAATCCTTCCCTTTGCAACAACATGAAACTTGAGGGCATTATGCTAAGTGAAATGAGTCAGATAGAGAAAGACAAATGCTATATAATCTCATTTACATATGGAATATAAAAAGACAAACTCATAGAAGGAGAGACACATCAGTGGTTGCCAGGTGTGAGGGGTGGGGGAAATGAGTGAAGGTGCTCAAAATGTACAAACTTGTTGTTGTAATATAAATACTTTCTGCAGATGTTATGTGCAGCATGCTAACTACAGTTACCACTTCTGGTATTATATATTTGAAGGTTTAACCTTAGCTAAGAGAAGAAATCTTAAATATTCTAATCACAGGACAAAAAAATGTAACTATGTAAGGTTACGAATGTGTTAACTAAACTTGTGGTAATTATTTTGCAATATATATATATATACGAAAAATCATTATATTCCTTAAACTTATGCAATGTTATATTTCAACTACATCTCAATGCAGTTGGAAACAAAATTAGGATAATAATGTTCAGGACTAAAGAAAACCTCATTTTGAATTAGCATATTGTAAAGAACTACAGAATGATATTAATTATTACAGTTGACCCTTGAACAACACAGGGGTTTGGGGCACCAACTCTCTGTGTAGAAATATTCCTAACAACTTCATGTCTGGCCCTCTTTGTCCATGGTTCTATATCTGTGGAGTCACCCAACCTCAGACAGTCCGGTGCTTTAGTAGGTACTTAGTGGAAAAAGTCTGCATAGAAGTGGACTCATGCAGTTCAAACTCCTGTACTTTAAAGGTCAACTGTATTGTTGTTTTTATTACCCCTATAATTTCCATTACTTTAGGGGACTTTGATTTAACAATATAAATCAGTCACATGAAGTCTCATGGTACTTTGTATAGATTAGCTGGCAGAACAGGATGAAGTTGGATCAAATTTCTAAAACTATTTATTTCACTTTTTATGGCAAAGGGACTAATCCTCTGAAACTTATAGCTTGACCTGTATAACTGGGTAACTGTAATCATTCCTACTGATTTTTGGTGAAAGAATAACAAATGGGATTTGATAGATTTTACAGAAATACATTCAAGGAGGAAGAAAAAGTTATTTTTAAGTAATAAAATTTTTCACTGAGATTGAGTCAAAGCTAAAGCAATACAAAAGCCTGCACTATCTCCCCTTTACAAAATACATGCCTGGAGGAAAAGCACACCCTTGAAATGGAAGAGTTGGGTGCATCTTAAGTAGTATTAGACTGTGCTAGCAGCCTAAGAGGTGTTTGCCCCAGGACATTTTGGCATTGCTTCCGTGATTTTCATGGGCTTCTGATGTATTTTTGAATAATCAAAGTTTTGTTCAGTATTTGATGTTTGTAGTTGACTGTGTAAAAGATAAAGGGAAACCATTAGAGTGATATCTCCTTATAGTTTTATTTTGAAGTGTGGTAATTCTACACAGAATATACTGTTGCCTTAATCACTAAATGCGTTTATAGAAGATTGAGACCTCTTTCATTCTTAGCCTTCCTTACATTTCAGCCCATTTTTATATGTTGCCTTTGTTTCTATAACAGCCATGCCTACTTCTGAGATTTTTAGAGGTAGGAATAACTAAGAGTAATTTGGAGCAGATCTAGAAATGGCCTCAAGAAGTTAAGGATCAAGCTGCAGTATTAGCTGATTTTTTTGGGTGTGCTGGCAATTTCAGGAAGTCAAAATTAGGACTATATCCTAGTCTCCAAACTGTCACTGTGTACCACAGAAGTTTTGTTTTAATTCAGAAGATCTGAGTGTATTACCTATCTGCCCATAGCTTAGATCATCACTTATATTTGTTTCCTCTTTCAGTACATAAAAGTCTTATTCCTACAAAAGCTATACTACATTTTTGAGTTATAAGGGGCTAACTTCCAAGGTAGAAAGCAATGCTAGTAAAGGCAGAGTAATAGTTTTATTAATAAGTATGACTCACTCATGACAAACTTCTTTTTCAGAGAAAATTAGTAATTAGAATGAGTGCCTTCCTAGCAATATATCTGGGACGTTGGAGATGGGAGGAAGGAGATATTGCTGTCAGCTCCAGGAACAGACCAAGCCCGTCCACTCTAGTAATTCTGAAGGGCAGTTGTCATGGGGAGAGTGGGTGAGGTTGGGGTGAGTTATACATTTTTTTTGAGAAGCAAAAGGAGCAATGATTACAACCAGTTCTCCACTCCAGCAACTGATGCTAAAAAGCTTCAATCAGATTTGTCTTAGAGTCCTTTCCAGATACCAGTGGAAGCACTACCAAGCAACTGAAGCAACCAAACAAAAGCATTTCTGTTCCTTTGCTTGAAGATGCTCTGAACATCACTATGGGGCAGTGAAAAGATGTGTGGGTTAAGTCCTAGCTCTAGCCACTCTGTTATGTTGAGGAATCATCTACCAGATATGTCTCAACTTAGTCATTCTACAAGGAGCATTTTAATTAAGAGCCCAGTCAATATAATCCATGAAAAATAATCAAATATTTTCCTAATTTAAGTGGGGAATAGAATTTTAAAAATGAAAGGAGAAAATAAATGTGATCCCTAAGTAAGTTAAAATTATCAGAATTCATGTCTTCCCATGAATCTCAAATAACCTGTGCCCAAGTGTTTTTGTCATACAGCTAAAATTGCAAAGAGGAACATTGTACATGACAAATACTTCAACTTTTCTTTTTTATACACTGTTGATTTCTCATATAATTGCTCCACTCTTAGGTACTTTGTAAATCAAGATATCACTATACAGCAACACAAGAAATAGGCCAACAGGCCAGCACGATGGAAATAAAATAGTGAAAGAGAGAGAGACTAATAATATATAATTATATATTTTATTATGGGTTGGCAATTTCTGCCTTCTATTAAAAACATATATCAAATTAGTTGTTAAATTTTATGATGAATGCTTCCTTAGATACCTCAGATGTCCCTTATAAAGGTTATATGACCATCAATGGAGATGTCAGATTGCTGAAAATATAGTTTAAATAAATTTCTTATCAAAATAAAAATTTGTCTAAGTGACCTTTTGAATGAGATGAGGCTATTTAAAGGATTACATATAAGCCTGTGTTTAACACTAAATAAAATATAAAAATAAAATCCAGTGATTTCAGGGATTAACCACATACAATTAATAATCTTACTCATGTAATTAACTTAAAAAGGTAGATAGAAGATAAATGTGATAAGGAGGAGCTGGAAATAGAAAGACAAATGGAATTTTATTTCATTTTTATAAATGAAAATTTTACTTTCACTATGGCCATGGAATATTCAAAGACGAATACATCAATGTTCATTCTATTACTTAGGAACTGCAATTAATTTCACTAAAACATAATTTTTCTTTGTAATTCATTTTCCAGTACGTTGTTTTAATCTCAAAAATATATTTCATTTGATAACTGTAATGGTGATTTTTCTTTCACTGTGATGGCAAAGAAACTTGAAATTACCTGATGGCTCTGGCAACTAAGAGCCAAGAAGTAAATATAATTAAAGCTTCATGTTCTGAAGTTTTCTTCATGGTGTGTATTCTGATGTTTGTAGTTCCTAGTCCACTTATGGCTGTAGAGGGGTGGCTGTTTCCAGTGGATGGTCCTTGACAAACGTACATTGTGTTGTAACAGATAGTGCTAGAAGAGTCAGTAGATGGGGTAATAACTTCACTTATTGGCACATTTAGTTTCTGAAGCGAAAGTGTAGATAATTATTTAGTCTACACTAGGAAATGCAGAGTAGTAATTAGAGTTTGAAGAGAAGTTTCATTGATCGGAATGTGAAGAAAGTCAGAAAAGCTTCCAGTTACTTATTTTTATATTTTATTATTATTTTACAACTGTTAACATGTGTCTTTAGGTTTCTGACAGAAGGAGCGCCCTTACAAGGATCGGAAAGTAGCATTTAAAGGGGGAAATGTATTTTATACTCAGCCATAGCAATTCTACTTTGAGTTCTATGGAAAAAAAATAAAAGGTTTAAGTATTGATCCAACTGACCAGCTAGCTTATATTTTTTGGAAGAAAGTGAAAAACCTAAATATGGAATTCAGCTTTTGACTATAATGGGCAAAATGCTGTTACTACAAACAAGTTAATTTTTTTTCCTTTAAGAAAGAAAAATAAACCTCACAGAATCTCTTTATTCTACATGGAGAATTAGTCATTATGTTTTGCCCTTTGATGTACTGTGGCCATAAGTATCCACACTCAGCTTTGTTAATGTTCTATCACCTCTGGGACCCACAGATTTAACATATAGAGATAGTGTGGCTCTCACTGCCAAAAACAAGTTTTCCCTAAAAACACACATCATGTTTCCATCTTCTACTCTGGGATATTTCCTTTCCAGAAAAGGTCCCCTAATGGGTATTAGACTAAAATAATAGCATGGCAGTTAAAAATTTATTGTTTCTTTTTAGATATTTTGCTACAAAAGCAAAGACAATGTGTCAATTTTCCCCCTTTTATCATCACTTAAAATTAATGTTAGCTGAATCCCTGACAATCAGCATTCAGTCAAATAAACAAATAAGTCAACAGAGAAATTGTTTGTAAGATGAATGTGATCGAAACTGCCACTCTGAAAGGCCAAAGCAGTATTCATGTTATGCAGACCTCAAGCAACTCAATTTCTGAAGGATGGTTTTAATGGTGGCCTTGACTAAAATGTATATTTTAACAAGGCATATTTACAGTATATAATAAATGTTTAAATTAGATTAATTAGTATGTATAGTTGAGGCTTTTTTACTGTTTAGAATTATTTGCCTAGCTAAAGTAGTAAATCTAGATGAGCTGAGCACTCAAATGATTCTAATAACAACACTTGGCATTTGTACAGTGTGGTATATTTTCTAAGTACTTAATAATTACAGTATTAATTAGTTAAGTGACAGTGATCTTGTGAAGAGGTCTGCATTGTTATCCCCTTTCACAAATGAGGAAACTTTAAATGCAAAGGACAGTAATTCACATTGTAAGTAAATCAGGTTAGGACTGAAAAACCTTTTGCATGACTTGTGCATGGACTGATGCTGCATTTTACAAATAATATTTTATTTTTACTTCATACTTTTTTGGCTCAAGAGGTAGAAGTTTCATCCAATATACATATTTTCAGAAAGCTAGCAGACTAAGAAAATAAATAAGCAGAGTTCTTCAGTTTCCAATGCATTCTGTCTCCTGTAATAAACTTTCACTATCTTCTTGAGGTTGAGTTGTGGAGCCTGAAACCTTGATGGTAAATTTAGTAGCCTCCTGGACCCGATTTCATATCATGAAGCATCTCAAATGCTTCATGTCAGGGCAAAGGGGAACAATAACTTCAAAAGTTAACAAGGCTGGAAAACTCACTTAGGTCCCTTTAGTTTATAATCACAGCGCAAACTATATAGGGTTTCCAAAATACGATAGACTAAGATTAGATTATTTGAAGCAAGCAATTGCAACAAGCATTAATCAATTAATTATTTATGTTCTGGCTTCTAAGGGAAGACCTTAAAATTAATAGAACAGGGCTTCCGTACTAAGTGACATGTAGTTTAGTAGAAGCATGTCAACAAATTAGAGCAACATGCAACAAATATTTGTTAGGCGCTTGCCACCAATCAGAAGTGATTTTAGGAAAACAACAATGAGCAAAACAGGTAAAAATGCCTACCTTCATTTAGTGTATATTCCAGTGACTGAATTAAAATATTAAATGTAGTGTGATGAAGAAGGATAGAGTGCTTATGAGACATGCGAAAAAAAAAAAAATAAAAAGGTAGCCAATATTTATTTATCTGCAGAACATTGAATGAATTGTCATTTGAATTTAATATTGTTAAATGAGTAAATGTTGATTTGAGAGCTAGAGAGAAGAACTTTAGGGCAGCCAGGGGTATTAGAGGATGGAAGGTGACTGAAGTGAGAAAGAGTTAGGTGTGGAGAAAACATACTAGGCAGAGAAAATCTGGTGGACAAAGACCTGGACATATGAAAGAGTCTGGGTAAACTGCAAGTAATAGGTAACACTGGAATGTAGGCAGTTGGCTTCAAAGATTAGTAGAAAAACTACAGACCCACATAATCTGGAAAATTAAGAACAGTTGAACCATGGGTGTGTAGTGTACAGCTAGAAAAATTGGCTGAGATGAATGGTGCTGACAACTGCTTGGCTTGGTGGGGAAGAGGATGAGGACACTGGTATACTGTGTAAAGTGAGAGGAGTGAAGGGCTTCTATCTTCCCCGGACTTCACAAAGAAGCCCAAACTGATGGAATCATATAAATAAATAGAAAACCAAACAATAGCCACAACAACAAATTTTCTCCTATTTTACCCTTATTTGATACTTCCTCTATTTCTTCCCTTTTTCCCCTCCCATTTATAGGTATTACGTGATCACCTGAGCATTAATGAAAGCAAGGCAAAGCCAAACAAAACCCCTTGAAATTCACAGCTAGGATAAAGGAAAAGATTCATAGTTGGATAAACATTAACTGTCTTTTATGAAATGGAATCAAATTCAAAGCTTTTTCACAAGTCTCCTTGATTTACAGAGAAGAAAATTGAGTTGTAGAAAGGTTGAATGAGTTTCCAAGTCTTTATAGTACATGGAGCCTTCTCTTTACTTAGACTTAAGTGTTTAAAATATTCACCTTATCTACTAACAGACTGTTAGAAATGTAGTAAGCTCTGTTTGTTGTTGTCATGATGGCTACTGTTATTATTCCAGCAACTACCCTAGTAGTTCAGGATGTATATATCTATTTCCAAGTGACTGTCACTTATTTATTGAAAGACTTGTAGACATATTTCAAAACTTTTCTTGACAAAATGACTGATGCTGAAAAGTGTTGCTGCTGATACTAATAGGACCTTAGTACCCAAACGAGGTTTTCTCCACTTTACTTATTGGAAGAGTTGCAATGGAATTTTTAGAGAGGAAACAAAACATTTTGGAGTAAATGCATTTTGAGGAGCACTCACCTAAGCATTTTCTACATCACTGTCCTCATGAGGAGGCAGAACTCTTTTAGGGTTCTTAGTATTCTGAAGTATATTTGCTTGTGAAAACATGGTTTTAAAACTTCAAGTCCAAAAACCTCTGCCTATAAATATCATCAAAATCTATATGTACATGTTTTTTACTCAAGCATTTTTTTCCTTCCTGAGTACAACAAAAATAACCAAACAAGAACAAGAACATCATCCTTATTATCAATAGCAAACAACAAAGTGATTAATGAGTTATATACAATAACACAGTAGTTTTTTCCTTCTGTGAAAATTGCTTTATATATACTTTTGAGTAAGAAACAACTTGTGCGGATCTCATTTTTCTCTCATGTAACAAAGAAAGATACCAACTATCATCGCTATGCTTTAGGAGTGTTCTTAGAGTAGCAAGCAGCACAGTTATACAAGAGGAAAGCATAATGTAAAAACGTTGAATAAGAAGAAAATATTACTTTCAGATATTATGATTTTTATACTTGGAAAGGCCAAGATATTTTACTACAAAACTCTTAGAAACCTTAAGATAGCATGGACAATATCAAAATTAAAAATTTTGCATCAAAATACTCAGTGAACAGAATGAAAAAGACAACCTATGGAATGGGAGAAAATATTATCAAATTACATACTTGATAAGGGATTAATACTCAGAATATATAGAGAACTCCTAAAACTCAACAATGAAAAAATAAACAATTTGATTTAAAAATGGGTAAAGAATTTGAATAGATATTTCCCAAAGGAAGGCAAGCAAATGCCATAGTCACATGAAAAGATGTTCAGTATCACTAATCATCAGGGAAATACCTGATGAAATACCAGCCCATATCCACTAGGAAGGCTACTATACAAAACAAAAACCGAAAACAAAAACAGAAAGTAACAAGTTTTGGTGAGGATGTGAAAAAATTGTTAACATTTGTGCACTGTTGGTTTAAATGTGAAGGGGTGCAGCTGTTATGAAAAATAGTATGCCTGTTCCTTAAAAATTTTTAAATAGTTACCATAAGATCCAACAATTGCACATCTGGGAATGTAGCCAATAGAATTAAAAATTATCTCAAAGATATATTTGCACACTCATGTTCATTGCATCATTATTCACAATAGCCAAAGGTGGAGGCAACCCAAGTGTCCAATGATGAATGAATGAATCAACAAAATGTGGTATAGGCATATGATGGAATACTATTTAGCCATCAAAGGAAGGAAATTCTGTCATAATGCTATAATATGTATGAAACTTGAGGACATTGTGCTAAGTGAAGTAAGCCAACCAAACTAAGACAAATACTATATAATTCCACTCATATGATGTACCTAAAATAGTCAAATTCCTAGACACAGAAAGACTGGGAGGAGGGAGGAATAAGGAATTATTTAATAAGTATAGAGTTTCTGTTTTGGAAGAGGAAAAGAGTTCTGGAAATTGATTGCATAACAATGTGTATGTACTTAGTACTGAATTCTACAGTTAAGACTGTTTAAGATGATAAATTTTATGTTATATTGCCATAATTTTCATAAAATTTATTGAAAATATTAAAGTTTCAGACTAAGAGCTATTTATATAACACTATTTATACAAATAAATAAATCATAGCTGGAAAATTGAATTAGGGCATAAGAACAAACTAAGGATAGAAGAGAAATGTGAAAAGTTTATGTTTTATTTTTACCTTTGGTGTATTTTAGAATTTTGTCCATGATTATATATTATCTTAACTGAAAAAAATGCTTAGGTAGATTGATAGATAGGTAGACAGATAGACAAGCAGATAAATAGACAGATGAATAGATTCATACACAGTTGGGATGGATCATATGAAATTGCTAATAATTGATCAATATTACTTAAAAATGGCAATCTCATACAATTCAATAAGACATAGGAATTAGTAAAATAAATCAAAGTAGATTAATTGATATTTACAATCCTTTACAGTTTTAATTTGATGTATCCCAAAAAAGATAGCTCTAAAAAAAGTCTCAATTTAGTGTTAAAGTGTTAGAAGTTTACTGAGTTATCATAGTTCAATTTATTGCATTTGAAAGTTTTCTTATAAGTATTGGTGTTTGTGAAGTATTTTAGCTCATGTAATTTCTAAGATTAGAATTTAGGCCTTACTGCATAGTTTATACATAATAGATTTATTGAGACTTAAATAGTACAGAAATATGTAGCATCTTAAAGAATATTTCTAGGCTAGTCAACTTTGTTGATTGATTATCATAGACTTTTTTCATGTGCTAATTATATCAAAAAAGAATATTTTAATGTCACAGAAGTAGAATTTCTTTTTATGAATCCACATGGCACAGAAAAGCCATGTATGTGAATGAGAAGAAGCTTACAGTATTTGGTTTAAAAATCTTCACCCGTGATGAAGCTCACATTCCTAATGCAGATAATATATGTAATAGTTGAAGCATATAATAAATATCCTTTCTTACTAATGTATTACATTTTATTAGCTAGGTCAATATTGCTGTAATTTCCACCCATTAGCATCTCGTTGCTATAAAGTACATAAAAATATTTACATTAACACTGATCAAAATTGCAACAGTGTATATTAAAATATGAATGACATATAATCAGAATTTTCTATTTCTACTGCCTCCAGTTATTTGTGACCCCAGATATGAAGTTCAAGTTTATACTTAATAGCACAATTATGTAAATCTGTAATTCCAACACTAAATTACAGCTGGTAATGATCAATAATTATATTTATGTATGATGTGAAGTTAATACTGCCACCATAGATTAATGCAAACAACAAAATTATTTCTGCAGTTGAGAGCTAACAAATCATCATAAACAAAGAAAACTGAAACAATCTCTTCAGAGCCTAATTTCTCCAGCAGAGTAAACAGATTTTTTATTCCCAATGAATGTAAAGCCCTCAATTAAAGAGAACACAACTCTACCAAAAACATCATGATGGCTGAGTATTTCTCTACACTTTTAAATTCTTATTTCAACCTTCAGAAAAGTGAAGATATTCTGAAGTATCTGATAAGATTTTGTTAAGAACACTGGGAAAAATGAAAGACCAAACAGCAGAAAGTCTAGAAAGATATAGCTAGTCAATTTAAAAAACAATTTGGAAAATATATACACCTTTCTGTATGTTACAGAGTTCAAGGTCTTTATATTAAAAAAAAAAACTTTTCAAATATATCAGAATATTGTATACAGCTATTATGCCACTTGACTTTCTTGAATTAGTGTCACAGTTGAAAGAAACAGAATCTTGAAATATTCCATATAAAATAAACCTTAATTTTCAACAATTAGGAATGTCCGAACCAATGAGAAGACATAGAAGCATGCTTTATATATTTGCATTGCTTATTGATGGTAAATAGTAAAGATGAGCCAATATGGAGAAAATAGTAGAAGCTGAAGAACAGGTGTAGTATTGTAAAATGATTATGTTCCTTCAGAAGACCAAAGTCAAGGTCATATTTACTATTTCACCAATAGGGTTAAAAGAGGAGGAATTGGAATTCCTGTCATGGCTCAGTGGTTAACGAATCTGACTAGGAACCACAAGGTTGTGGGTTTGATCCCTGGACGAGCTCAGTGGATTAAGGATCCAGTATTGCTGCGAGCTGTGGTGTAGGTCACAGACACTGCTTGGATTCTGTGTTGCTGTGGCTGTGGTGTAGGCTGGCAGCTACAGCTTCGATTAGACCCCTAGCCTGGGAACCTCCATATGCTGCGAGTGCAGCCCTAGAAAAGACCAAAAAAAAAAAAAAAAAGAAAAAAAGAGAGAGAGAGAAGGAATTTACTCTAGAGATAAGTGAATGATGATAAATAAAACAAATGTACAATACTTATCTTTAGCTAACATTTATATAGTGCCTTCTCTGGGCCAGACACTATTCTAGGTAGTTTGTATACAAGGACTTATTATTTCTCATAATTACTCTTTGAAATAGGTATTGTTAATAACTTCATTTTATAGGTGAGAAAACTAGGACATGGAGGGACCCCAGCTCATGTAGTTAGAAAGTGGAGGAGGAAGGATTGAAACCAGTTTTGACTAAAACAAAAATCATGTTCTTAGCTTCGTATTTCACTGCATAATCAAAATTATCAGTGTTATGTAGCCGAATTCTGTTAAAATATAATTTTGTCTTCGTAATTTAGCCCAAGATAAAGTAGTTAACATGATTCCTCTTCACCTCAGGGTTTCTCATCTTCAGCACTATTGACATTTGACCCTCAAATGTCAATGAGGGTCAAAGATGCTTTGTAGGGTGTGTAGCATCATGCCTGTCTTCTTCCCATTTGATGTCACTAGCACCTCCCCGCCCACTTGTGACAACCGCAATGTTCCCTGGGAAGCAAAATCTTCCTCCTTCCCTGTGGAGAACCAGTGAATCTTAGCCACATCCTAACTCCTTCATATAGTAAAACATGTTTTTCAATAAATTCTTTTCAATAACCTAGAACACTTAGCCAATAAAGGTCAGATATTATCTCTATACCCAATCTATCTAGGAAAATTAACATCTTGAATCTATCAGGGATGAATCTGGGAAATGAAAACTGACCACAAGAATTAGTCATTTCCATGTAATAACTTTTCAAGAGGATGTCACCAGGCATGGGAGGCCTCTTTGTCTTTTATGGGTTCTCATCTCTGACATAGCTTACCTGTCACTCGTGCCTATATGGACAATTCACGTAGACATCAGAATCCACTGACAAAATTACTTTATAGATCCAAAGATTGACTGCTTTTAAGATAAGTTAAAACCTACTTTGTGAATGTATTCCTCTTCTTAATTTAGATTGAGTTCTGATTGCTTTTAAAGGTCATTTTAACAGAATAATTCTGTTCACTTTCATGCTATAGAAACTTCTCTTGGGTGGTTAGAATTATTGGCTGATAGCCAGATTCTTTGTGAACAATCTTAACAAGGAGAAAAAAAAGCAGAATTAATTCTAAGCCCCTTTGCAGAGGTTCCTTATAACTTGATAATCACCTCACACTGAATTTTCTCCCAGTGATCTGGGATGACAGATTTACATTTCTTTCCTGGTCCCTATAGGACTTTTCAGGCAACTCAACTGGGTATAAGCTTGTTAAGTCTACCTTTTCAGTACATAAATATTTCAAAGACAATTCATTTATGTGAAATTTACTCAATAAACATATATATAGTAGTTATACACTTGTCACTGATTTAAGAGATTCACAAAATCCTAAATCATTTAACTCTTTCTGAATTAGGCACTACTATTTTTACAATCACTTCAACTGTAATAGCAAACTAAGGCACAGAAGGTTTACTTAACTTGCCCAAGTTCACGTGGCTAATAAGTAGCAGAAGTAGGATTTAGAGATGGACAGTGTGATTCCAGAGCCAGTACTCTCAGCTCGCAGCCATGCTGCCACTCCAGAATGTTCTGAATCATTTTTTAAAGAGTCTATTTCTTGGAGTTCCTGTTGTGGCTCAGTGGTTAACGAATCCGACTAGGAACCATGAGGTTGCAGGTTCGATCCCTGGCCTTGCTCAGTGGGTTAAGGATCCGGTGTTGCCGTGAGCTGTGGTGTAGGTCACAGACGCGGCTTGGATCCTGCTTTGCTGTGGCTCTGGCGTAGGCTAGCAGCTCCAGTTCTGATTCGACCCCCTACCCTGGGAATCTGCATATGCTGCAGGAAGGGGCCCTAGAAATGGCAAAAAGACAATAAATAAATAAATAAATAAATACATAGTCTATTTCTTTTCTAACTTGAAAATAACTCGACATTCCTTCAAAGAAAGTTTTGTTACTATTAATATTTTTATTCATATAAAGAGTCCCATTTATCACATAGCCGGGGTTTTTGAGACAAACACTAGTCTCGAAAATGTAAAATGGAGCCCTGAGCCAGATTTTGCCTACAGGGGTGTGTGCTTGAGTGGGAGTGTGTGTGTGTGACCAAAGTTATGATTACATTATTTATTTGCCAACATTCAAATCTTTGGGGAATTTCTTAGAAAAATAGGGATATAAGGATATTCTTTTGAATAACTGAATGATAAGAAAATAGATTTAGTTTTCCTATATGACAACAATCTGTCACAGCTAAGCAGCTATACTTTTTTTTGTTTTTCTTTAATGGAAGTTCCTAGGTTAAGATTTGAATTGGAGCTACATTTGTCTGTCTAAGCTAAAGCCACAGCAATGTGGGATCCAAGCCACATTTGCAACCTACATCATGGCTCATGGTCCTCGGGCAGATCCTTAGCCTACTGAGCCCACATCCTCATGGATACTAGTCGGGTTCTTTACTGCTGAGCCACCATGGGAACTCCCAGCTATTCTTTTTGTATGGGACATACAAGCCTCAATGTACTCTATTACCTTGCATCTTTTTACTATGTTTCTTGTTGGTGTCCACGAGAATTTGAGTTTGAGACCCCTGCTCTAGTCCCTGGACGGACTGAAAAGGAGCAAGACAAAAATTTAATTTTCAGAGGACACAGAACTCCAGGGAGGTAACATTTCCAGAACTTAAGAGTAAGGTGAAATACTAGGCTCAGAAAAATGTCCAGAGACCAGTGATTAAATCTGGGTTATAGATTATAATATTGCAACTTGGTGACCTATGAGAAATATTTATATGGTTATTCTGATGTTCAAATACAGATTTCTTACAGAAATTTGGTCTTTATCCACAGTTTCTGGCTCATAGCTTCCCCAAACTCTTGGAATTTCCTAAGTGATAAGAGCAATGGGAACACCATTTGCGCAATAGAGTCTCAGGGCCTCAGTTGCTGAAAATTCTTCAGAGTCTTAAAGACAAAGCATTGTTAATCATAAGATCCTTACCACCACAACTAGTTTTATGTTAATGACGGCTTTTGGAAAGCACCTGAGGGTGTGGGCTGGTTGCCAGGCAACCACAGAGTGGTAGAAATTTCAGTCCCACCCCTGGATTTCCTGGGAGGGGAGAAGGGGCTAGAAGTTGAGGCAACCACCAATGGGTACTGATATAATCAGTTATACCTGTGTAAGGAAACTTCTATAAAAAACCGGAAGGCAGGCATTCAGGAAGTTTCCCAGTTGGTGGAGGTGCTGGAGGAGTGGTACACCCGAAGCGGGCATGGAATCTTCTCACCCTTTCCCCATGCCTTCCCCTATACATCTCTTCCGTCCGGCTGTTCCTGAGTTACATCCTGTGATAATCCAGTATCTAGTAAGTAAATGGGTTTCCTGAGTTCTGTAAGCCACTCTAGCATATTAATCAAAACCAAAGATTGGGAGGGGTTTGTGGGAGCTTCAAATTTACAGCCAGTTGGTCAAAAGTTGAGGCAATAACCTGGACTTGACTCTGGCATCTGAAGTGGGTCTGTTGGGGTGGGGCAGGGGTAGGGGGAAGAGCAGACTTGTGGGACTGAGCCCTCAATCTGTGGAATCTAACATCTCCAGGTAATGTCAGAATTGGGTTAAATTGTAGGACTCTCAGCTGGTGTGGGATTGATTACTTGCTGGTGTGAGAAACACCTCCCCACCCTTACAGTGGAAATTGGGTTCCAGAACTCTAGTAAATATAAAAATCAATAAGTCTGAATTTATGTAGAATTACCATGCCATTACCCTAGAGTAGGCATTATATCCTCCCCTTGATGAGAAATAGGAATTAACTTAACAAGTGGGGCAGCATTGATTGTTAAATTGGCCCAGATGTGCAGAATGAAAGTTTGCAGGAGAAGGGTCTAATTTTCTGTTTCCACTATTGAATGCACAAAATGTGGGCTATTTTGATAAAAATATCATTGCATTTCTAGACTTTGCATATTACTTGAGCTTCTTTTCAGCCAAAGAATTGTATATAAATGTAAATTGTTATACATGATTCTCTAGTAAACATATAGTAGAGCATGTTCTCTAAACTCTATGAAAAGAGAAAGTATTTAAGGATTTACTAAAGGAAGAAGAGAAGACTATTAAAAATATCGTTAACTTTATTTAGATATACACTGGAATTTCATAAAAACTTAACACTTGTTAAATAGTGTTTAACTAGTTTAATTTGGAATGGCGGACAATTAGAGGAAGCAGCTGATAGCTGGGAGACTCTAAATAGTCTGTAATGGGTATGAGTGGTTATGTGACAAAATCTTAGTAGGGTGGTTAGTGAAATTCTCTGAACCAAATGTAAGGGCCCTTGATTGTATGAGAAAAGGGGCAATTAAGGGACAAAGAAACTATGAGTCAAGGAGAGAATCTCCAATGCCCCAATAAATCTATTACTTTTTTTCTTGATAGAAAAGCAGAAACCATAGAAACCTCTCAGGTCACAATTGCATCAGTCACTTCATGAATTCCATTTTCAGTGAAACTTTTACAGAAATCCCAGTACATTATAGGAACACATTATAATTATGTGGATGTATTCAGCAGTATTCAGGGTCAGAAATGTTTACACCATGGTATCTCAGTTGATGATTTCTACGAAGCTGAGGCTAAGCATTGAGCAATTACTGATAGGCCAAGAGGATTTTGCAATAAGCAAATCAGTTTGAAAAGTAGATTAAAATGTGTTTAGAGGATAAAACCAAACTTGGCTATTCAAAGCAGAATGAGGACTTTTGTATTTGAGGACTTAAGTTTAAAGATTTCATCATACCCAAATGAGGAAACCTTAGCAGTTAGCTCCCAAACCTCAGGACACATATACTTCATGACTGTATACTTTTTGTTATGTCTGCATATGTCAGCATATATCTTTTACGATATATATTTATTCTTAAATTATCTACTTAACAAATTTTCTATAGCTTAAGGTGTGAATTTTTCCCTTGTTTATTCATTCTTTCGATGGCCATTTTCAAGCATATATCAATTTTTTTTAAGAATTAAAAAAATTTAATTGGATAAATATAATTGATATCTAAGAATTCCAGAATTCTGGTGGAATTCTGTAGACAGATCAGGTCAGTGACATCTCAGAGAAGGAGGTAGCACATAGAGCAGAGTTACAGGGCTTGGATGGGCAGAGACAGCAGTAGTTCATGGCTGCAGACCATGAAGATGGAAAATGCTCCTCAAGTTGTTTTAATAGTAGATATTTGAAAAAAGCCCAAATTAAGTTAGATTGTCCAAATCAAAGTTGTCAATCTGGGGTCTACCTGCAGAGAGGGAGAGGTGGCACTCAATCAATTATCTGTTGCTCACAGACAATCTTAAATTGCTCAACCAATCTTAAGTTCTATTACTTAAAACAGTAGCAACTTACTATCCATCATGAGTTTGGTAATTCTTTTGCTGATTTTTTGCTTTTTGGTTTTTCAGATGATTATATTTCACTGGAGAATCTGATGGGCTAGGATGTCCATGATGGCAAATAGGGTAGACTCTTGGCTGTGGAACCTTATTTCTTCATGGCCTGTTATCCTCCAGGAGTCTATGCTCCTTACAAGGCAGCCTCAGGGCAACACTGCAATTGAGGCCCAGGGTCCAGTACTTGGTCAAGTTCAATTCTGTCACATTGTATTCATTAAACAAATCATAAAACTGGGCCTTCTTTAATGGGTGGAGAAATAGACTCCCACTCCTTACAGATGGACTTGAATCTGTGAACATATAACAGACTAGAGACACTGAGTCAATAGTGACTGTTGAAACCGGAGACCCAAGAGCATTTTTATCATAGTTAGAGAATGGGGAAAGTCTATAATAATTTTCAAGGCAAAAGATGGGTGCCCATAGTAAATGTAAATGTTTGAAGTATATTCCTGTGCTTGCTTACACATATTTTTGGTATATGTTTAAATATGTCTAAGGTCAGTAAATACATATAGAAAAAAGGCCTAAGTAGGGAATTTTTTGGTGGTAGCATGATTTCATACATATATATAAAATATATGTAATATACAAAATATGTCATTATATTATTACAATATATAATATATAATGTATTATATTAATACATAATTATATAACATGACTATTAATATATAGAATAATACATATATATAGTTGGAACAATCACTTTACTTCTTTCATTATAACAAGATTTTAAGTGCTATGGTTACAAAATAAATCTTAACTCATGTTGAATTTTGTATCCTAAACCTATACAAACAGGAGGTGTTCCTTACCAAATACTGTCCCACACTTTTCATTGAAAAACAAATGCAGAAGGATTGTTTTCTCAGGATCAAGAGCAGAAGACAATTATGCATAGATCTCAGAACTCTAGGGCATTATTTCCTAATCTTTTGCTACTCAACAGGGCAGAAAGCAGAGGATCCAATATTGTTTTGGTGGTGATTTCAGTAACAGAATCATAGTTCTAAGCCTTTCTTATTTTAAGTGAACCTTAAATACAGATTAGTATAATCACATAAATTAAGGAATGGCTGCTTTGGTTTGGTATTTTGTATTGTCCATAACTGATTAGGTTTATCTCTGTGTTAGTTACAATAGAGTGATCTTGCATCCCACATAACTCAGAGCCCTGAATACATTTATTGAATGAAAGTTATTGTCTGAGTTTACTCTTCAAATGTCTATTCATAGGGTGGTCCAGATATTTTACCCAATACGATCTTGACTTACTTTAATCTTCATTTAACTTCTTAATTATGGCAGATAATAGATCTAAATTACCTTCTTTAAATTAGATCAGAAAGATATGATTAAATTGCACTTCTGATCAAAATATTGTTCACTTACTGAACTACAGCCTGTACAGTGCCTATGCTTCCACTCACTTTAAATTCTAAGGTTTCTTCCACTATGCAAAAGTGAGCTTTATTTCTCTTTCGTAATTTTTTGCAACAGTAAGTGCCCACCATTTCCTCTATTTAGTATGTACTTGCCTCAGATTTTTGTTTAGTTGAATATTAAATTTCTTCTAAATAATTTTAGGCTGAAAATTTAATTTTTCTCTAGTGTTTAGCATTCCCTAGGGTGGGCAGAACAAGCTACTTCAGGTATCAGTTTCTTTCAGTCCTCTCTCTATCATTACTAGGGTGTACCCATAGAATCCAAAGTGTCAAGTGGGACTCCAGTTGTCATTTGTATGTGCTAGGAAGCAAAATAAGTGAAGAAGAGATAAAGGATAATTCCCCCGTTTTCAAGTATGTACTTAATTTTCACCTTCTTGATTCAATCTCATCCACATAGCTACATCTGCAAAGGAAGCTGGGAAATGTAGTCTTTTAGCTGGGTACATGGCAACCCATCAAAAATTGGGATTCTATTGTTAAAAAGGGAGAATGGATATCGAGAGACAACTACCTACCAGTCTTTTCCATAGTACTTAAGTAAGAGTTAACTGAGCTGCAAAGAAGCAATTATGTAGAGACTTTTGATATGTACTTTGAGAATCACTACTTGACAAGGTGTTTGAAATCACCTACTATCTCATTATTTGCTGCTTCTTGTCCTTGAAAAGTATAACCTGCAATTAGATTATCAGAAGATACAATAACCTCTTAAAGTATGAATCTATTTATCTTCAATTTCTGTGCTGATGGCAACAGCTGCATCTTAGCAATGAGCCCCCATCTGATAGAAACATGTGTCTAATTTCTATTTTAGTACTGGCATAGTAACTGTGAAAGACTTTGGTTGGCACTTAGTTATACTGCTGATACGTCACCTACTATTATTGCTACTGAACCAGCTTTTCTGTCACATCTCTTACCATGTAAAATATCTATAATCCTCATAAATAACCTGGAATCCTTTTACAATAATTTACATCTTAACTCTGTGCCTAAATATATACACCCCCACTGACTCATGCATTTCACATTTTGTCTTCTGTTTTCACCTAAATTCTAATACCATTATTTAAAAATTGTCAGTCAGGAAAGACTGAAAAGAAGGAAATCAACTAGAAAATTATATAGTTAGCAGCACTGTGTAAAAAAGTGATAAAATTGAATGTATTTGTTACTTTAAAATGAGATGATTGTTTGCTTTCTTTTGGTTTCTTAGAACATTAAGTCTAAGAATTCTTACCTGACTTAAAAATTTGTCCTTTAACTGCTGCTAGTTAAAGCATTGTCAGTATTCAGAAATCAGAATTTCATGAGTTTTTTACATCTTTTTAACAAAATGTTTTTCATAAGTAGCTGTATTTGTTTATTGCAGAACTTCATAAAACTCATAATTATAGTTACTTCATTTTGTTATATTTTTGAGTGGTATGTCAAGTAGACAATCCCACTGGGCCAAATAAAACTTTCCTAATTGATTCTTAACTATTTTTCATCCACCCCACTGACCTGGGACTCAATTCTCTTCCAACACTATTTTTAAAAATTTGTTATCTAAAATTTCTTTTATTTTTATTTTTTCTTGGAGTACATTTGCTTTACAATGATGTGTTAGTTTTTGGTGTACAGCAAAGTGATTCAGTTACATATATACATATATTCATTATTTTTCAGATCCTTTTGCCATACAGGTTATTACAGAATATTGAGTAGATTCACTGTGCCATACATTAGGTCCTTGTTTGTAATCTATTTTATACAGAGTAGTGTGTCTATGTTAACCCAAACTCCTAATTTATACCTCCCCACCACATTTCCCCTTTTATAGCCATGTTTGTTTTCAGAATCTGTTTTTGTTTTGTAAATGAGTTCATTTGTTTCTCACTTTTTTAAATTAGTTTCAACATGTAAGTGATACCTATCGTTTGACATTTGTCTTTCTCTGTCTGACTTATTTCACTGAGTATGACAATGTCTAGGTACATACATAAATGTGAACTTCTAGTAAAGCATAAAGTACATCCTGAAAATTCACACAAAGTGAATACACCCATATAACCAGCTCCCCAATTAAGAAATCAAGCTTTGTTAGACCCCAGATGCCTCTTAGACCTCTTTCTAGTCACTATTCTTCATCCTGACTTCTAGAACGGAAGATTGGGATTTCCTATTTTTGAACTTTATATAAATGCAATTATGTAGTACATAAAGTTGCGTGCCTGCCTTCTTTCATATAGGGATACATTTTTAGATTCATAGATTTGTGTGTGTGTGTGTGTGTGTGGTATAGTTCATTCATTCTCACTGCTGATTAATTTTCAGTTGTCTTTGCTTTTCAGCAGTCTTTTTGTGGTATGCTCTGGTATAGTTTTCTTTTTAGTTATTCTGTATGGGAATAATAGCACTTTTCAAATCTGTGGGTTGGTGTCTTTTATAAGTTTCATCAAATTTGTAGCCAACATGTCTTCAAATATTCTTTATCTTCCATTTTCTCTGTTTCCTCTCCTTCTAGGAGTCCAGTTACATATGTAGTAGACTTTTTTTTTTTTTAACTTATCCCTCATTATTTATGCTTTTTGTAGTTTATTATATCTTTCCTTCCTTTCACCTTTATTATTTTGGATATTCTGATGACCTGGATATATTCTATTCTGCAGAACAGTTTTCCATGTCTAACATGCTGTTGATACCATTTGATATGTCTCTAATTTCAGATACTTTATGTTTCAGTCCATTTGATTATATTTAAAGGTTTTAGTCCTGTGTTAAATTTTCCCCTCTATCTTTATTTCCCTCATTCTCATGAATATATTTATCATACTTATTTTAGAACCTGTCTCTTAACTCTTAACAACTACATGATCATCTGTGGACCTGGGTGTTTTTTGTGTTTGTTTGTTTGTTTGTTTGTTTTCTTTGTTGGTTTTCACACATGGAGTTCTGTCTTTGGTATGCCAACTAATTTTTTAAAATTTTGGTTATTAAATATAAAAACTGGAAGGGCTGCAGATGATGTTACCTTTCTTCAGAGGCGTGGTCACTCTTTGCTGTGGTAGACAAAAGTAGTAAATCATCTTAGCAAATTAAGAACAATGTTGCTTCAATGTGGTGTTGCAGCCCTGGCACATCTTGGCCTATTTCTCATTCGTCCTGAACCTCTAGAGTTTCCATTTGAGTGGATGGTGATTTTGTGGTTCCATTCTCTTGACAGATCTCATACTCTTCTATTTTATGAGGCTGGTGAAATCCTTAGTTTGCTTCTCAGAGATTTTTTGCTTTAGCTTTTAACTTCCGACTCTGCACAACCCCAGAATTTGGCCTTTCCTCTGAGGTGAAACTCAGTCAAATACTTAAGTCTCTCTTCTAAATCTTTATCAGAAGCTCTTTTGGTTCTTCTATTTCCCAAAAATAATGCTCTATTAGTCCAAAACCTCAAATCTCAGTGTCTTGCTCAACCCTAGAATGGGCAAAACTCCATGGCAAAAGCTGATGCAAAGTCAGCTCACTTACTAATATTGTCTCTATCCCCAGAATTTTAGACCTTCAGTTCTTGGTGCCTCCTTAGTTGTCCAGTGTCTTCAAACGAATGATTTTTGTGTTTTATCGTTTTCTCCCAGTTGTTCTCCATGAGATTTTGGATTGCCAAAACCTACTCAATTCCACCTGATTTGGTCTATTTTTTTAGTGATTTATTCACTTTATTTTAAATAGCATATTATGTGGGCATATTAAACATATATTAATTATATTTAATTAAACAGATTAAATATAATTACACATATTTTAAAATGATTATCATAAAATATATAATCATGAAATGAAATTTTTAAAATTAGCACTTCAATGTATAAAATATATTCATTCAGAAAAATGTTTCAGAATCTTAAAAAATTTAGCAGAATTGGGAGAAGGGAATAGGTAATGTGTTGTGTGCTTTTATTCCCCTAATTTCTTTTCTTTTTTTTTAAATAGTTTTTAAGTTTAGATAGCTTAGAGAGCTGGGAAGCCTTTCCTCCCTCCTTCCCTTCCTTCCTCCTTTCCTTTCATTCTTCCTTTCTTTTCTCTCTCTCTCTCTCTCTTTCTTTCTCTCTCTTCTTCTCTTCTTTCTTCTTCTTTCTTTCTTTCTTTCTTTCTTTCTTTCTTTCTTCTTTTCTTTCTTTCTTTCTTTCTTTCTTTCTTTCTTCCTCTTTCTTTCTTTCTAGCGGCACCCATGGCATGCAGAAGTTCCCTGGCCAGAGATCAAACCAATACCGCTGAAGCAAAATACCAGATTCTTAATCACTAGGGAGCACCTCCCTTAATTTCTAATATTAATTTAATTTTTAAAAGTTTATCTTGGAGTTCCGTCGTGGCGCAGTGGTTAAAGAATCTGACTAGGAACCATGAGGTTGAGGGTTTGGTCCCTGCCCTTGCTCAGTGGGTTAACGATCCGGCGTTGCCGTGAGCTGTGGTGTAGGTTGCAGACGCGGCTCGGATCCCGAGTTGCTGTGGCTCTGGCACAGACTGGTGGCTGCAGCTCCGGATAGACCCCTAGCCTGGGAACCTCCATATGCCGCGGGAGCGGCCCAAGAAAATAGCAAAAAAAAAAAAAAGACAAAAAAAATAAAAGTTTATCTGATTTACCTTATGTACTTCAATAAATTAGAACTTTAGATTATGATCTTATATTTTCTAATTTCTGTCTATAGTTTTATTTCTTTGAAAAATTTTATGTACACATACTAATTCAACCACCAGTGATATAATGATGATTTCCAGCCCAGACAACTATTGGGCTCAAGACTTGTGCATAGAAAAGTCAACAAGTTATTGTGACTTAAATATCATATGAGTATTTCAGATTCAGACTGATGAAAACTATTTCTACTCTATGACTCTCACCATACCTGACATGCAGTAAGCATATACTACGTATTTACTGATTAAATGACAGGACCTCATCCTGATCCAATCTAGAACCCTCTCCTTGTTGGTTGGTGTAGAATTCCTTAGATTAAGTTTTCCATGCCTCCATAATAGTCTGTGTGAGACAATGTTTAATAAATATTTGAAGAAACACTATTGAACTGTTTAATTGAAATTTATAGGTTTAAAACTAAGATTTGCAAAGCAAAGCCTACATTTAGAGACATTTAATGAGGCCCTTCAAAAAGACATTAAATATTACATACACTTTAAATTCCTGCTCTTTTTTTATTTAACGGAAGTTTTTCAACAAATATTCTTGGATAACTATCAGGCAGAGTCTTAAAAAGTAGTGACACATCGATCATAAAAACCGAAAATGGTGCTTTCTGATACTTATAGTCTAATGATATGAGAAAACAGAAATTAAAAATAAATGCAGTAAATATGTGAAATAATAATGAATTATAAATAGGCAAGTACTATGGAAGTAAAATTATAGTAGGCTGAGGCAGACCAAGAGTGTTGGGTGAAAGATTTCAGTTTTCAGTATTAAGTGTGTTTTTTAGACCACATTGGTAAGATTTGAGCAAAGACTTGGGAGAAAAGTATTTGCTAAATGAATATTTGCAGGAAAAATGGCCCAGGTAAAGAAAATAACTACAGGAATGGCCCCAAGTTGTTGAGTGTGGCTAGAGTAGAATGAGCAAGAAAAAGGGAGGGTAATGGAAAATACAGTAAGAGGAAGCAGGCCCCAGCTCCTGTTGAGAATTTTGGGCTGTTGTAAGGATCCCGGCTTTTACCCTAACTGAAATGGAGAGTTAATGTTGAGTTTTGGCAGTGATACGACATAATGATAACTACTTTGTGTAGAATTGCTTTGTTCTGCTGCAGTAAGAATAAGGAGAAGGGTCGATATTGGGAGACCTGCCAGGGGTGTGATGAGAGAAGGTGGTTCTGACTAGAATGCTATCGAGAGAGTTGAGACGTGGTTAGGTCCTAGATACTCAAATGTGGAGCTGATGAGATTCATGGATTGATTAAAAAATTGCTTTTGGCCTGAATAAACTAAAAGATACAGTTTGTCATCAACTGGAATCTGA